>NW_007246654.1:550588-580082 GCF_000164805.1 Carlito syrichta | reverse complement strand
GTTTTAATTTGCATCTCCTTGATGACTAATGAGGTTGAACATTTCTTCATGTATCTGTTGGCTGCTCATATGTCTTCTTTTAAGAAGTGTCTGTTCATATCTTTTGCTCACTTTTTAATGGGGCTGTGTTTTTTCCTCCTTTTGGCACATTTGAGTTCCTTGTAGATCCTAGATATTAGCCTTTGTCAGATAAACAGTTGGCAAATATTTTTTTCTCATTCTGTGTGCTATCTCTCTGATCTCTTGATGGTTTCTTTTGCTTTACAGAAGTTCTTCAGTTTGATGAGGTCCCACTTGTCTATCTTACTTCCTATGGTATAGGCACTTAGGGTTCTGATCAGAATTGGTTACCAGTTCCAGTTTCCATAAGGGTGTCTCCTGTGTTTTCTAAGATTCTAATAGTTTGGGGTTTTACATTTAGGTCTTTGATTCATTTTGAGTTAATTTTTGTGTATGGTGATAAGTAGGGGTTGTCTCAATCTTCTGCACGTGATCAGCCAGTTTTCCCAGCACCATTTATTGAATAGGTTCTCCTCTCCCCAGTAGTTTTTGCTGGAGGCTTTGTCAAAGATGAGTTGGTTGAGAAATTGAAGTTTTGCTTCTGGAATCTCTATCCTGTTCCATTGATCTGTATGCCTGTTCTTGTACCAATAACAGGCTGTTTTGATTACTGTAGCCTTATAGCAAAGTTAGAAGTCTGCAAGTGTGATACCTCCTGCTTTGTTTCTTTTGCTAAGGATTGTTTTGGCTATTCATGGTGGTTTATGTTTCCATATGAATTTCTGTTTTGTCATTTCCAGGTCTGAGAAGAATGTTGTTGGTAATTTAATGGGTATTGTGTTGAATCTGTAGATTGCCTTTGGTAGGATGGACATCTTAACAATGTTGATTCTTCCTGTCCATGAGCATGGAATATCTTTCCATTTGTTTGTGTCTTCTTAGATTTCTTTGAGCAGTGTTTTGTAGTTTTCATTGTAAAGGTCTTTCACGTCTCTAGTTAGGAGATGCTGAGGTATTTCATTGTGTGTGTGTGTGTGTGTGTGTGTGTGTGTGTCTATTGTGAATGGGATTGTGATTTTTATTTGGGTCTCTGCCTACTTGTTGTTGGTATATAGGAATGAAACTGTTTTTGCACATTTATTGTGCACCCTGAGACTTTGCCAAAGTCTTTTATCAGTGAAAGCAGGTTTTTGATAGATTCTCTTTGATTTTCAAGGTATAGGATCATATCATCAGCAAAGAGGGATAACTTGACTTCTTCTTTTCCTATTAGGACACCTCTGATTTCCTTTTCTTGTCTAATTGTCCAAGCTAGAACTTCCAATACAATGTTGAACAAGAGGGGTGAAAGTGAGCAGCCTTGTCTTGTTTCAGTTTTCAGAGGAAATGTTTCCAGTTTTTGTCCATTTAGCAATATGTTAGCTGTGGGTTTATTGTAGATGGCACTTACTATTTTGAGGTATTTTCCTTCTATACCTAGGTGTTTGAGGGTTTTTATCAAGAAAGGATGCTGGATTTTATCAAAATCTTTTTCTGCATCTAATGAGATAATCATGTGGTTCGTATTTTTACATCTGCTGATGTATTTAATTACATTTATGGTCTTGAGAATACTGAACCAGCCCTGCAGCCTGGAGATGAAGCCTACTTGGTCATGGTGGATGATTTTTGAGATGTGTTTTTCGATCCGATTTTCTAGAATCTTTTTGAGCATTTTTGCATCTATATTCATAGGGGATATTGGCCTATAGTTCTCTTTTTGTTGGATCTTTACCTGGTTTGGGTATCAGTGTGATGTTAGCTTCATAAAATGATTTGGGGAGAGTTCCATTTTTCTCAATTGCCTGGAATACTTTCAATGGGATTGGTATCAGCTCCTCCTTGTATGATTTGCAGAATTCTGCTGGAAAGCCATCTGGTCCAGGGCTTTTTTTTTGTAGATAGTTTTCATATGACAGAGTAAATTTCCTGGGTTGTTACTGGTCTATTTAGTGTTTCAGTGTCTTCTTGTTTCAGCCTGGGAAGGTTATGTGATGTCAGAAAGTCCTCCATTTCATTTAGGTTATCAAGTTTGTTTCCATATAGGTGTAATCTCTGATAATCTTTTGTATTTCTTTGGAGTCAGTTGTGATATGATTTTTTGTGTCTCAGATTGTATTTATTTGGGCTTTTTCTCTCTTTTTCTTGATCATTTTGGCTAGAAGCCCACCAATCATGTTAATTCTTTCAAGGAACCAGCTCTTTGTTTTGTTGATTTTTTAAATGATATTTTTGTCATCTGTATCCCATATTTGGGCTCTTATTTTGGTGATTTGGATTTTTCTGCTAAAGTTGGGGTTTTGGTGGTCTTCTCTTTCCAGCTCCCTTAGGTCATTTGTTAGGCTCACAATTTGTGATTTTTCCATTTTCTTGATGTGTGCTCATAGAGATATAAGTTCCCCTCTTAGAGCTGATTTCATGGCATCCCAGAGATTTTGGTAAGATGTTTCTTCATTTTCATTTGTTTCCAGGAATCTTTTAATTTCTTCTTTGATTTCAGTGTTGACCCAGCAGTTGTTCAGCATCATGCTGTTCATTGATCTATATGTTCATCTTTGTCCTAACGCCACAATGTCTTGATTATTTTAACTTTATAAAAAGTCTTAAAATTAATAGGGTGATCCTTTCAACTTCATTTTTCTTTTCCAAAATTTCTTTAGCTACTGTAGTTCCTTTGCCTTTCCATAAAAAGTTTAGAATAAATTTGTCTCTATCTACAAGAAACTCTTGGCATTTTTATTGGTATTACATTAATCTATTTGGAAGGATTGATGTTTTTACTAGTTTTAATCTTCCAATCTTCTTTAGTTTCATTAACATTTTGTAATTTCAGTATACAGATTCTGTTTGGCAAGTTGTATGCCTACGCATTTACTTTTCTTTGTAACAAATGTATATAGTATTGGTTTTAAAACTTTTATTTTTGTTTCCAAATGTACTTTGCTAGTATGTATAAATAAGATTGACAATGGATGCCTCAGAAGTAAAAAGAATCATAAGGAACTATTGTACCACTATATGCCAACAAACTATATAACCTCGAAGAAACAAATTCCTAGAGACAACCTACCAAGACTGAATCAAGAATAAATAGAAAGCCTGAGTAGTCTAATAACAAATAGGGAGACTGAAGCTTTAATCATAAACTTCCCAACAAAGAAAAGCCCAAAACAAGATGGCTCCATGGTTGAATGCTACTAAAAATTCAGAGAATTAATACCAATTCTTTAAAAACTTTTCCCAGAATCAGAAGTAGAGGGAATATGTCCAAACTTATTTTATGTGACCAGCCTCACCCAGATACCAAAGCCAGACAAAGAAATCACCAGAAAAGAAGCTATAGGCCAATATCTCTGATAAATATAGATGCAAAAATCCTCAATAAAATACTAGTAAACTGAATTCAACAACACATCAAAAAGATTACACATCATGATCAAGCGTGATTTATCCATGGGATGCAAGTTTCCCTTAATACATGCCAATCAATCAATGTGATTAATTAATAGATTCAAAGATGAAAACCACATGAACAGAAAAAGTTTTTGACAAAGTTCAACATCCATTCATGATAAAAACTCTCAGCAAAATGTATAGAAGGTTGTTTCCTCATCAAAGTAAAGGCCACTTATGAAAAGTCTACAGCTAACATCATAATCATTGGGGGGAAACTAAAAGTTTTTCCTCTAAGATCTGGTACAAGACAAGGAAGCCAGCCCTTTCTATTTTTTTTTTTAATTTGTAGAGTCAGTCTCACTATGTTGTCTAGGCTGGAGTGCAGCGTGGCACAATCATAGCTGACTGCTACCTCAAACTCCTGGGCTCAAGCAATCCTCCCACCTCAGTCTCCCAAGTAGTTGGGACTACAGCTACTTGGTACATGTGCACCACCACACCTGAATTTTTTTGTTTGTAGAGACAAGGTCTTGTTATGTTGGCCAGGTTGAACTTAACTCCTAGACTCAAGATCCTACCACCCTGGCCTCCCACAATGCTGGGATCACAGGCATGAACAACCACAGCTGGCTTCTTGCCACTTCTATACAACATAGTACAGGAAGTTCTAGCAAGAGTAAGCAGACAAGAACAAGAAATAAAAGGCACCAATCAGAAAGTAAGAAGTAAAATCATCTGTTTGTAGTTGACATGATCACATAGATAGACAACCCTAAAGATGCCACAAAAAAGTGTTAGAAAAAACAAATGTAGTGAAGTTATAGACACAAAATAATTTAAAAAATCAGTTGCATTTCTTTATACCAACAATGACCTATCTGAGAAAGAAATCAAGAAAATAATACCATTTACAATAGCATCCCAAAATAAAATACTTGAGAATAAATTTAACCAAGCAGGTAGACGATCTCTGTGCTGATAATTATAAAATATTGGTGAAAAAAATTAAGGGTAATACAAATAAATGGAAACATATCTCATGTTCATGAATGGGAAGAATTAATATAGTTAAAATTTTCATATTATCTAAAGTGATATACAGATTTAATGCAATTCCTATCAAAAGTCCAGTGATATTTTTCACAGAAATAGAAAAAAATAATTCTAAAATCTGTATGGAATCACAAAAGATCTTTAATTGCCCAAGCAATCTTAAGAAAGAAGAATGAAACTGGAGTCATCAACTTTCTGATTTCAAATTATATTATAAAGCTACAGTGATCAAAACAACATGGTACTGGCATAAAAACAGACATATAGACCAGTGGATTAGACTAGAGAGACCAGAAATAAACTGAGACATGTATGGTCAATTAATTTTTGACAAGGGTGCCAAGAATACATAATAGAGAAGGGGCAGTCTCTTCAATAAATGATATCTTACACCATACACAAAAATCAATTCAAAATAGGTTAAAGACTTAAATGTAAGACCTGAAACTGTAAAACTCCTAGAAGAAAATATAGGGGAAAATCTCCTTGACATTGGCCTGGGCAATTTTTTGGATATGACACCAGAACCTCAGGAAACAAAAGAAAAAATAAACAAATGGGACCACAGCAAACCAAAAAGCTTCTGCATAGCAAAAGAAACAATCAATAAAATGAAAAGGCAACCTACAAATTGGAGAAAATATTTACAAACCATATATCTGATAAGAAATCAATATTAAAAAAATATAGGAACTCACACAACTCAAAACCTAAAAAACAAACAACCTGATTAAAAGATGGGCAAAGAAGCTGATTAGACATTATTTCTAAAGACATACAATTTGGGCTTGGTGGCTCAGTCTGTAATCCTGTGATTTGGGAGGCTGAGGTGAGTGGATTGCCTGAGCCTGTGGGTTCGAGACCTGCCTGGGCAACTTGGCGAGACCTCATCTCTATAAATCAAAAATTAGCTGGGCATGGTAGCACGCGCCTGTAGTTCCAGCTATTTGGAAGGCTGAGGCAGAAGGATCACTGGAGTCCAGCAGGTCGAGGCTGCAGTGACCGGGAGCGGCCATTGCACTCCAGTCTGGGTGACAGAGTGAGACTCCAACTCAAAAAAAAAAAAAAAAAGAAGACATACAAATAGCCAACAGGTATACAAAAAGGTACTCAACATCACTAATCGCTAGGGAAATGCAAATCAAAACCACAATGAGATATCACTTCATACCTGCTAGGGTGGCTATTACCAAAATGATGAAAGATAAGTTCTGGCAAGAACGTAGAGAAATCTTGTATACTGTTAGTGGGAATATAAATTGGAATAACTATTATGGAAGACAATATGGAGGTTATTCAAAAATTTTGAAATGGAAGTACCAACAATTCCTCTTCAAGGTATATGAAATATAACGAAAATGAATCTACCTCAAAGAGATTGCTATAGTTTGAATATAGTTTGTCTCCGCCAAAACTCATGTTGAAATTTGATCCCGAAAGTGGAATTGTTGGGAGGTGTGGACATGTGGAAGGTGTTTGGGTTATGAGAGCATATCTCTCATAAATGGCTTGGTGCTATTCTCAAGGTAGTGAGTTCTCTCTCTGGCCAGGCTGGATTAGCTCTCATGGGAATGGATTAGTTTGTGCATGAGTGCACTGTTATACACCTAGGATGCCCCTGGGTTCTGTCTCTTTGCACATGTCTGTTTCCTTTTTGACCTTCTCCACCATGTTATGGCACAGCATGAAAGCTCTTGTCAGAAGCCAGTCTTGAACCTCCCAGTCTGCAGAACTACAAGCTAAGTAAATTTTTTTTCTTTATAAATTATCCAGTCTCAGGTATTGTTATATCTCAAAATGGACTAAGGGATATGTGCACTCCCCTGTTCATTGCAGCATTATTCAAAACAACCAAAATATAGAAACAATCTAAGTGTCCAGCAATGTGTGACTAAATAAAGGAATGGAATATTATTCAGCCTTTAAAAATAAGGAGATCCTGTCATTTGTGACAATGTGGATGAACTGAACATTACACTAAGTGAAATAAGCCAGGCACAGAAAAAATGATGCCTCATGATCTCAACTGTATATGCAATTTTTTAAAAAGTCAAATTTGTAGAAGTGAAGAGTAGAGTGGTGGTTACCAGAGGCAAGGAGGTGAGAAAATGGGAAGATGTTGGGCAAAAGGTACAAGGTTGCAATTATGTAGAATGAATAAGTCTAGAGAGCTATTGTATAGCCTGATGTCTATAGCTAATAATACTGTATTGAATACTGAAAAATTGCTAAGAGTAGATATCAGGTGTGCTCACCACGCACACATAACTAAAGGCAACTATCTGAGATGGGTATGTTAATTGACTTGACTGTAATAATCATTTCACTATATAAACCAAAACATCATGTTGTACATCTTAAATATATAGAATTTTTAAAAAGCAATAAGATTGACCTTTTGAATTCTTAGACCATACTAAACTCATTTACTAGTCCTAGAAATTTTAAAAATAGGCCCTTTGAGATTTTCTATATACATAATCATGACACCTCAATACAGAGACAGTTTTATTTCTTCCTTTCCAATCTGCACAATTTTTTCTTTCTTTATTGACCTAAGACTTTCAGTATGATGTTGAATAGTAGTAGTGAGAGTGATGTTTTGCCTTTTTCATGAGCTTATGGGGAAAACATTCAATTTTGCTATTAAGAATGATTGTTAACTGTAGATTTTTCTTTTCTTTTTTTTTTGAGTTGGAGTCTCACTCTGTCACCCAGACTGGAGTGCAGTGGCACACTCCTGGCCACCGTAGCCTCAACCTGCTGGGCTCCGGCGACCCTTCCGCCTCAGCCTTCCAAGTAGCTGGAACTACAGGCGTGCGCTACCATGCCCGGCTAATTTTTTTTTTTTAACTGTAGAGATGAGGTCTCACCAAGTTGCCCAGGCAGGTCTCGAACCTGTGGGCTCAGGCAATCCTCACCTCAGCATCCCAAAGCATGGGATTACAGGCTGAGCCACCGAGCCTGGCTAACTGTAGATTTTTCATAGGTGCCCTTTATCAGGTTGAGAAAGTTCCCTTCCTTTCCTAGTTTACTGATAATTTTAAATCAGGAATAAATGCTATATTTTAAAATGATTTTTCAGCATCAGCTGATGTGATCATGTGGTTTTTCTTCTGTAGATTGTAATATGGTAGATTACATTGATTTCTGAATTTGGAGCTCAGTTGACATTCCCGGGGAAAATCTTATTTGGCATGGTATGTTAATTCCTTTTACATATTGCTGGATTGAACTTGCTAATTTTTTTGAGGATTTTTGTGTCTATATTTATATTTATAGGCACAAAATGTTTAAATTTACTAGTGAAACAATTTGGGCCTGGAGATTTAATTTTTGGAATATTTTAAACAAAGAATTCAATGTATTTAATCATCTCAGGTTATCTATTTTACCTTGAGTGACTTTTCGTAGTTTGTGGTGTTCAAGGAATTGGTTCATTTCATCTAAGTTGTCAAATGTATTTGTGTAGAGTTGTTTGTAGCACTGCCCCATTATATCCCTTTAATATCTATGGAGACTGTGATATCTGTGATAGCCTCCTTTTCATTTCTGATATTGGTAAACTGTACCTTGTTCCTCTTTGTATTGGTCGATCTTGTGAGGGCTTTATCATTCTCTCCAACCCCCAAAGTAATAGCTTGGTTTCATTGCTTTTCTCTATTTGATCAGCTTTCAATTTCATTATTTTCTGCTCTTATTTGTACTTACTTTCTTCTACTTGATTTGGGTTTATGTTGTTCTTCTTTTTCTAGTTTATTTAGGTGAGTGCTTAGACTACAGATTTGAGAACTCTCTTCTTTTCTAATATGTGTTTAATGCTATAAAATTCCGCTTAAGCATTGCTTTAGTGGTATTCCATGGACTTTGATATGTTGTGTTTCCATTTTCCTTCAGCTCAACATATTTTCTAATTTATGTTGAGATTTCCTCTTTGACCCATGGATTATTTAGAACTGTGCTGCTCAGTTTTAAAGTGTTTGAATAGTCTCCTGTTATCCTTATGTTATTGCTTTCTAGTTTAATTTCATTGTGGTCAGACAACATACTTTGTATGATTTCACTTCTTTAAGATGTGTTGTTTTATGACTCAGGGTATAGTCTATCTTGGTGAATGTACCATGTGCTCTTTTTGGGTGGAGTAATCAATAAATGTCAATTAGATCCAGTTGGTTGATGGTGTTGTTGAATTTTCTATACACAGGTACTTGATGATTTTCCATCTACTGGTTCTATTACTGAGAGAGGAGTATTGAAATATTCGATAATTGTTTAGCTGTCTATGTCTTCTTTCAGTTTTGTCATTTTTCACTTCATGTAGTTTGAAGTTTTGCTGTTTGTTGTGTACAGATTTAGTATTGCTATATCTTCTTAGTGAACCAACTACTTTTGTCATTATGCAATGTCCTTTGTATCTCTAGTAATTTTATTTATGCTGTAGTCTACTTTGTCTGATATTCATATAGCCAGCCCAGCTTTCTTTTGATCAATTTTATCATCAACTTTTTGAATTCCCAAAATTTCATTTTGGTTAGGGTTTGTTGCTGAAGAGTTGGTGTGTTTTTTGGAGGTTGTTGGAGAGCTGTTTTTTCATATTGCCAGAATTATTTTTCTGGTTGCTTCTCATTAGGATGGATGATTTCCTCTTATCTGAGGTTGGCAGGGGGCTGATGTAGGCACTATAGGGTTCCCTTAGTCTCAGGTATTGTTAGACTCAATTTTCAGATGTGGCACCCCTGTGCTATATACCTGCACTGGCTCACAGAGTCCTGAGTGTCTGGACTGGCTTGAAAAGTGTTAGCTGGCATTCGGGATCAGGCCTCCCTCAAAGCTGAGATATTGTATCCAATGTGTTTGGCTGTATTGTTAACCTCTGGTCAAGAGGTGGCTCTTATGAGAGAAAACCAGGTCCAGTGGTGGCTGTGGGGTTTCTCTTTGGTGAGTGTGAAAAAGTGCCCAGCCAGCCTAGGTCAAGGGTGAGGCTTGGGGGACTTCCCAAGTTTTCTGTTTTGAGCCTTTGGGGAAGGACAGGGAAAGGAGCTGAAGCACCCTGCAAGTATGTACTCTTACCTTCCCCAGTGGAGATTAGGAGGAAATTCCCGACCACTGGGGGGATGCTGTTGTGCAGGGCAGGCACAGAAGAGTTCACAAGGGAAGTGTGAGAGGTTGCTATGGTAACGCATCCCACCTGGCCTCTACCTTGGCCTCAGGCAATCTGAGATCTGAATGACAAGTGGCAGCTGACCTCAGGGACTCAGGTGTACTCAGGCAACTCACCAAGGCACTGGGTAGCCCAGAGTTTGCCCTTGGGGCTCATTCCTACCCAAGCCCGCTGGAAAGCAGCTGCTTCACCTGGCTAGGGTTGAGTTTCTGGGAAATGGCAGCTGATGCTCTCAGGCCTTTTTCCTGTACCTCTCCAAGGCACAGCATGGCTGTGGGTAAGGCAGTTTCCTATGAGGGACTGGGGTCCCACAAGGCTCAGGAAGCCCTGCAAGTTCATGATAGGAACACAGAACTCCTGAATTCCCCTCATTCACCTTCCTCACTGCAGCTGGAGGCTGTGGTGGACTGTGGTGGTGCAGGCAGAGTCCAGCCAGCTCTAGCCCAGGTCAGTGAATCTTTTTTCTTCTTTGCTCTAAGTGGTTATCTCCTTTGGAGACTCATAGGGCACACTACTGGTTCTGTTCCTCTCTGGGTGCTGAGGAAACTTCGTCTTGGTTTACTTTGTAGGAGAAACTCATTCTAACTGCTTCATGTTGGCCATCTTTTTTTTTTTGAGCCGGAGCCCCACTCCGTCACCCAGACTGGAGGGCAGTGGCACACTTCCAGCCACCGCAGTGTCGACCCGCTGGGCTCCGGTGATCCTTCCACCTCAGCCTTCCAAGTAGCTGGAACTACAGGTGCGCACTACCACGCCCAGCTAATTTTTGATGTAGTGTAAGACGAGGTCTCGCCAAGTTGCCCAGGTGGGTCTCGAACCCACAGGCTCAGGCAATCCACTCGCCTCAGCCTCCCAAAGTGCTGGGATTACAGGGTGAGCCACTGAACCCGGCCCATGTTGGCCATCTTAATCCTCTCTCCCCAACATTCTTTTGATCAATATTTGCATGGTATATGTTTTCCATCCTTTTACTCTTAAATCAGCTATATCATTATAGTTGAGGTAGGTGTCATGTATACACAATATTATTAGGTCATTCTATTTGTAGTCCATTCTGACAATTTCTGATTACAGGGTCTTCACATATCATTTCCAGGCATTCTATGTTTAATGGTTGCATTCGGTGAGAGAGACATGGTAAAGTGTGTTAATTCTATTTTACTGGGAACCAGAAACTCTATTGTTTTTGCTTTAAAGCATACTTTGTCTAATATTAATGTAGCTATACCTATACTAGCTTTTTTTTAGTTATTAGGATTTGCCTAGAATATACAGAGGGTGCCAAAAAAATGTATACATATTTAAAGAAAGTATTAAAATTGTAATACTCAAAAAGATGAATACAAGTCATGTTTGACTTATGCAATTACAAGAGGTGATCAAAGTGGTTATCATTAGTTTCTAGACACTTCTGATTACAATGAACATCTCTTAAAATGTGTAAACATTTTTAGCACCCCCAGTATTTTTCAAATCAAATCATATTTTAGGCAGAATATGGCTGGTTTTTTCCCCATAAACTGATAATCTTTGTCCTTTAATTGGAGCACACAATGCATTTTCATTTTATTATTATATCATATATTATATATATTATGATTTATCATCATCATCATAATTATTGATATACTTCACATAGTATCTAGAATTTTATTTCATATTATCAGCTGTCTTTTTTATTCTGTTTTGTCTCTCATCTTTATTGCATTCTTTTTTTCATTTTTGAGTTGGAGTCTCACTCTGTTGCCCAGTCTGGAGTGCAGTGGCTGCTCCCAGCCACCACAGCATTGACCTGCTGGGCTCTGGTGA
The DNA here is from genome assembly GCF_000164805.1 of Carlito syrichta. NCBI lineage: Eukaryota > Metazoa > Chordata > Mammalia > Primates > Tarsiidae > Carlito > Carlito syrichta. The sequence continues at coordinate 568,624 of NW_007246654.1, read as the reverse complement.
TCCTTCTGCCTCAGCCTTGCAAGTAGCTGGAACTACAGGTGCATGCTACCATGTCCAGCCATTTTTTTTTTTTTTTAATTTATTGTAGAAACGAGGTCTTGGCAAGTTGCCCAGGCAGGCCTCGAACCCACAGGCTCAGGCAATCCACTCACCTCAGCCTCCCAGAGAGTGGGATTACAGGCTGAGACACCAGCCTTTATTGCATTCTTTTGCACTTTTTAATTCTATTTTTCCCCTTTGTTAGTTTGAAAACTTCATATTCTGTATTCTCTTCATAGTTAGTCTAGAAATTCAGCATGTATACTTAACTTTTGGAAGAATAAATTTAATAATTTCCTTTATCCTTCTCCTGGACAATAAAGACACTTTGGGACACTTTAATTCCACTTACCCCTTTCTCCAATTCGTTTGCTATTAATAGTTTTGAATTTCAGTTCTATATTTTACTACTGTTTTATTTTCATTGTTTTAAAATTATTGTTTGTAAACTAATATTTATAACTGATATAAGATATTCTGTCTTAAATAGTTAGGTGTTAAATGTTTGTATCTTCATGTGTCATTTCAGAGCTTCAACCTGGGATCATTTTTTAAAAATTAAAAAACTTAAAAGAAAAATACCTTTAATGGTAGTCTGCTGATGATAAATGCTGTCAATTTAACTTTGTTTAAAAATGTTTTTATTTCATCCTTGCTCTTGAAAGACATTAGATATAGAATTATAGGTTAGCATTTATTTTCTTCTATCACATTTAGCATATAATTCAACTGTGTTCTGGATTCCGTTAATCTGTTGAAAAGTCAACTATTTGTCACTTCTTGAAAGTAATCAGTCTATTTTCTTGAGCTTCTTTTAAAATCTTCTTTCCATTGGGTTTTTCAGTTTCACAATTTGGTATACATTTTTGTTTACTTGTTGTGCTTAGCATTAACTGTTTCTGATTGTTTCTGTACCTTTAGTGTCTTTCATTAGTTTGGAAAAATCCTCACCCATTTTTCTTCAAATATTGCCTCTGTCCCATTCACTTTTTCTCTTATGAAACTTCGTTAAACATCATTAATCTTCCCACTCTATTCCCCATGTATTTTAACTTTTTTTCCACTTAAAAAAAAAAATCTGTGTCTGTGATTGCACTCTGGAAACTTCTTCAGAACTCTCTTCTGACTCACTGATTTTCTCTTTATATATATGTGATGCTTTCAAATATACCTATTGAGTTTTAATTTTTAATGATTATATATTTTTTACATTCCTGGTAGTTATAGTCACTCTTGCCCAAATATTCTTGATCATCTTTTATTTTTTCTGATGATATTGTAAAGCTTAATTTTCTTTACATAGAGAAAGCATAGTTCTATTGTACTGGAGCTGGCCATGGAGGCCCACCTGAATGTTAGGGATCAAGGTGGGCTGTGGACCCTGAGACCACTAGGATGTGTTCAGGAGCTGTTGGCTCATTCCCTCCTCCTTTTTTGCTATTTAGCACATCTCATTAGAAGGAACTTTGATGATCTAAGCATGAAGCTCTGAGAGTACAACAGGCATGGCTTACTTTAGGAGTCCACTGTTCTCGTTTCTCACAGACTGCGGTTTTGGTTTTAAACTTAATACAGTTCAAACTCAGGTCACATTTGGGAGCCTTGAATACGGTACAAGCTTCTTTATAAGATTTAAAAGTATATGTGTAGAATTAGTATATACATATTGAGAACTGTTTTCAGCTTTAGATGGTATAGATGTTTATCTAGAGTTACCAGAAATGGCCCAGCATGATCTTTGGACTGGGCCACATTCCTAAGGGCCCAGCATATACTTTGGACCGGGCTGCATTCTTTTAAACCAGTTTTAGCTACAATTAGTGTAGGGTTTTTCTACTTATTATAGATATTGAATTTATTTTACTCATAGAAAGTATTGTAGAATAGATCATGCTAATGCCAGGGAATTATATTAGTTCAAGCATGATCAAACATGATATTTTGAAGTTTAATAAGAATATAGCTAACTTTAGAAATTTCATTGTTCCCATTTTCTACTATTGTGGTTTTGGCCTTAGTACAATTTACAGTTTATAGTTGGATTTTATTTTTAGAAGCTTTATTGCTGATGATCAGCTTTATATATTAGGATTAGGAATTAGAAACTTTAATAGAAATTAAGATAGATATATAGGATTTTAGAATAGTCATTTTGTTAAGAGATTGTAATCAATTGTTCCTAGAAATGGCCCAGCGTGATCTTTGGACTAGGCCATATTCTTTAGGAACTGGTTTGAGCTATAATTAAGAGTTTCTATAGTGTAGGCAGAATTAGCACAGAATAGAAAGGTATTAGGATTTAAGTTAGTTATTAGGTGTTGTGTATGCATAAGCTTTAGAAGTTATTGATTATTAGAATATTATGATTTTAGAATTGTATTGCTTTTGAGGAACATTAACCAGGCATAAGGAATAGTGAGATAATTTTGGGATTGTCCTTCCTCATGCTTGGGAAAACACCTGGTGGGTGGGAGATGCCCCTCATCCACCTGGCTTTGTGTTCACATAGTAGTCTTGTGATTTAATTGGGATTGTCCTTCCTCATGCTTGAGGAAACACCTGGTGGGTGGGGGATGCCCCTCATCCACCTGGCTTTGTGTTCACGTGAAAGTCTTGTGATTTAATCTGTGAAAATTTGGGATAAAAGACTTGCAGTTTGTCCCATTAAACGGCTTCTGCTCAATCCGTTGAACCGTTGTCCATTTTCTTTCTTTCTCTTTCTTTCTCTTTATATCTATCCCTCCATCTTTCTTTCTTTTGATAACTATCCCTCCAGTTTAATCGCCGACACCATCTTTCCTACCAGGGAACCCAAATATCTGTAGGGGCTGGCCCCCCGCATTGTACTACTTGTCTGATAATTCTAGCATGTGAGGTTTTCACTATTTGTGTTTAATGGACATTGTTTCCACTGGTTCTTGCTCAAGTTGCCTTGTTTCCTTAATTGTGGGAGGTTTATTTTCCTCGAAAAATTATTTGTGGGGGATTTTTTTGAGGTCTAGAAATAAAGATACATTTCTCTACAGGATGCAAATTTACCTGAGGGCACTACCAGTCTGGGGGCACCTTAAATGAAACTCATGATTCAAGCTTTTTTTTTTTCCTTTGACTATTTGGTGTATGAATATGGGTTGAAATTCCACTCAAGGACTTTTTTAAAATAGTTATTAAAAAAAAATACTTCTCAGGGATGTCTGTTTTTTGACCCCATTAAATTTACTGGTGCCAAGACAAGCTTCCTTATGGTCCTCCGAGATGAGAGATGTAAGGCAGGTGTATTTCCAGTACACTAGTTACACAGAGGATATAATGTAGTACTAAAGTTCTAAATGTGGAAAGTAACTCCAATTATATTTCTCACCTTGAACAGTTTTGGTAGTATGTAAACCTGAAACTGAAGCTTAGATTTTCCAGGTTTGATAAATGTTCTGGTGTCCTGCATTCACTTATTGAGAAATAATTACCTGCCATATTATATACTTATAGCATGTACATTTAGTGATAGTTTAGTAAATTTACAAAGTAAATTTTTAATAAATTAATAAAGCTGTGCAATCATCAGCACAAATAAGTTCAAGTAGGTAAATTTGGCTAATAGTTCAAATCTTCTAGAACCTTGATGATTTTCTGTCTGGTTTTTCTATCAATTATTGATAGTGGGATAAATTTCCATTGATGATTGTTTGTCTATTTTTCATTTCAGTTTTTGCTTCATGTATTTTAGGGCTATGCTGTCAGATGTGATACATTTTTAACTGATATATTTTCTTAACATATTGACAATTTATTATTACAAAATTTCCCTGTCTGTGGTAAAAGTTTTTGTCTTAGTCTATTTAATCTGGTCATGATATAGCTACTTCAACTCTCTGAATGTTACTGCTTGCATGGTATGTCTTTCTCTATCATAAAATGAAGGTAAAAGAAAAACCTATTTGTGTATTTGAATACAAAGTGTGTCTTTTGCTTAGAGGGAAGATGGAGGCCAAGCCAGTCAGACTATGTGAGTCCCAGTGTGAGTGAGTGAGTGTATGGAAAATTTTGTGTACGTCTTGGTGAGAGAGTGGCCGTGTGAGTAGCTGAATGAATGAGGGCTAGGGAGCTAGCAGCCAGGGCTCTCCTGGGGCAGTGGCTGGTGTTGCAGCTGCTTGGCTTGGACCCTAGCGATTCCCAGGATCCAGAAGCCAAGTGCCTTTTTAAAAAAAAATTAAATCGGCTGGGCTCGGTGGCTCAGCCTGTAATCCCACGCTTTGGGAGGCCGAGGTGAGTGAATTGCCTGAGCCTGTGGGTTCGTGACCCGCCTGGGCAACTTGGTGAGACCTCATCTCTACAATAAATCAAAAAAATTAGCCGGGCATGGTAGTGCACGCCTGTAGTTCCAGCTACTTGGAAGGCTGAGGGGGAAGGATCACTGGAGCCCAGCAAGTTGAGGTTGCAGTGGCCAGGAGTGGCCACTGCACTCCAGTCTGGGTGACAGAGTGAGACTTCAACTCAAAAAATAATAATAATTAGCGCCATTTTTAAAAAATGGACAAAAGTTTTCAGGCGAAGAGGTGGTGGGGAGAGACTATTGGCTCCAGGCTCTGCCTCATCACTGCAGCAGAAGAGACTGATGGCTCCAGGCTTTGCCTCACCACTCCATCACCTGACTGGACACTGGCAACAATGACTGCAGAGGGATCCCAGAGGCAGAGTCCCACTGGAGAAGTGGAAAGAGACACTCCATCAACATCTTGAAAATGGGGCAGGGAAGTGCTCTGACTTGCTCACCACAGAGCAACAGACCCAATCTCCATGACAGGTGGATCAGCTACTCAGGGGTTGATCATGACTCAGAGGGAATATCCTGAAAGCACAAACTCCGGAGGGACCTGACAAGTGCAGATTCTCAGGCACTCCATCCCCTACCCTGATCCAGCTGTAGGACAAAGGGTGTGGCTAGAAAAGGCTGAGGAAGACCTCCAAAAAGATCAGTGGTGAGTCTGGGGCTGACCCAACCCCCTTCCTCCCCAGCAATCCTCTGAACATCAGACCCACACAGCTGGATTACGACTGAGAGGGACAAACCCAGGCAGAGCCTGGACGTCAGCCGCAATAGGAGAACTCCATGCCAGGATAGGCCTGGCTGGGGCACCCCCCCAACCAGTACATACTTGGGGAAGAGACAATCCCACACCTCCCCACCAGAGGGCATCTCCCTGACCATATGAGAGTGGGAGGGGAGGACTGTAGCCCTCCCACCCCCTCTGCCCCTCTTCCTTCCCTGCTCTGGACACTAGGGAGAGGGTTAAAGAAGTGGAAGCTCTGTAGGAGATAGCAGAGCAGACGAGAGGAACAGCTACAGAACCTGCCACAAGAAGTCAGGGTTCTTTTTCTTTTTTTAATTTTGAAAATTTTTTGCCTGTTTGTTTGTTGAAAAAATATTTTTCCTTTGTGCATAAATGTGTATGTGAGGGTTTGATCTGCATTCCCCGCCTTTTTTCTCTTCTTTTTCTTTCTTCTTTTGTTTTTTGTTTCTGTTTATGAGTATATGTGAATAACTGAGTGTTCATCTTTCAGTTTTTTGGTTGTTGATGGTTTTGTTTTTGCTCTTTTGTTGTTGTTCTTTTTTTTTAGTTTAAGGTGTGTGTCAACATAGGTGTGAGGGTTCAATGTAAATTCTCTCTTTTTTTTTCCATGGTCTTTCTTTTTCTTCTCTATTCATATTGTGCTAAGCGTTTGTATGTATGTGTGTTTAGATTTCCTGGGGCTTTTGTTGTTGTTGTTTCACTTTGTTGTTATTCCAGTTTGTTTTAGGGGTGTGTGTGTGTGTGTGTGTGTGTATGTGTGTTCAGTTGTTTTTTGCTTTGTTTTCTGCTTTCATTGTTCTATGCTTTTTTCTTTCTTTTAAAAAAAATTCTTGTCCATATTATTTCATTCTATTTTTCTCTGTGTTCCTCATTGCTGTCACGGTATCTTGGACTCAGGGGGATACACACAAGTACCCACCACATCATCATACAGAGTGGTGGTGGGGAATGGTTCTCAGGGAACACATGTCACAATCAGTGAACATTGTAATTTTCAAGGAGTTTCTGAATCCTAGCTCCCCATCACCTACCTTATTTGACTTTCAAAAATACAAGAGACAGCAGATTTTTCCACCCACAGTCCTGTTTCAAAATAGAAAAAATCCAGAACCCAGTTCAGGGAAAATAGAGGGCTGAGGCAAACATCAGAAGGGAACGCCTCTCCCACTGACACTGAATAACAGAACTAAAGAGAAAAACAAGAGATCTGTTACAAATGAAGAAAAATCAAAGGAAGATCACAGGTAATTTAAAGTATAAAAAGAGAAAACTCCCGAAAAGTCAGACCTTGGAGCCCAAACAATGGAAGTCACCAACGACTAGCACAAGAATACAACAGGGATTAGGGAATGAATGGGATGAGTGAATAAGACTCAAGAAAGACAAGATACAACACTGAAAGAACTTGTAACAGAGATTTGGGAAGTAAAAATTTTCATCCAGGAAATAAATAACAAGATGACAAGCATGGAGAGCAGAATTAATTTAGCCAAAGAAAGAATTTCAGGACTTGAAGACCAAAACATGGAATTAACCTAATTATAAAAAAAAATAGAAAGACAACTCAGAAAGAAAGAACAAAGCCTACAAGAGATGTGTGATTATAACAAGAGACTGAACCTATTCCTGATCGGTATCCCAGAAGAAAAAAGGGAAATGGAGAACAACTTCCAGAAGGTTATCCAGGAAAACTTCTGGATCTCACCAGAGATGTGACCAGTCAAGCACAAGAGATTCAGAGAACCCCACAAGATATCAAATGAGAAGACCAACCCCTAGACACATAGTAATCACCTACACAACGTAGGCACAAAAGAAAAAAATCCAAAAGGCAGCAAGAGAGAGAGATCAGACTACCAACCAGGAAAAACTGAAAACCAATCAGAATAGCAGCAGACCTATTGGCAGAAACACTACAAGCAGTTAGAAACTAGAGTCTGATATTCAAAGTCCTCAGAGATAAACAATTCAAACCAAGAATATCCTACCCAACCAAACTCAGCTTCATCAGTGATGGAGAATTAAAATCCTTCCCATACATCCAATCCCTAAGAGATTATGCAGCTTCCAGACCAGCTCTACAAGAGACACTTAAAAAGGTACTAAGCACAGAAGAAAGAAAGAAAAAAAAGAACGACCACACACTTCCCAAGAGAACAACAATGCACAGAATCAACAGAGAATACAGCGCAACAAGAAACTTGAAAACACACACATACATCAACCCCAAAGCCAAAAGGAAACAAGCAAAGGAAGGAAAAACTTTATAAGAACCTCATGACAGGAATAAACAATCACATTTCAATAATCAGCCTCAGTGTGAATGAACTAAATGCACCACTGAAAAGACACAGAATGGCAAACTGGTTATGAAACCAAGACCCAATTATTTGCTGCATCCAGGAAACTCATCTCACCACAAGGGATGCACACAGACTCAAAGTTAAAGGATGAAAAATGAGTTTCCAGGCAAATGGATCACAAAAGAAGACAGAAGTCGTGATCTTAATATCAGACAAAACAACTTTTAAGCTGTCAAAATTGAAAAAGATACAAAAAGACACTGATAATGATAAAATGTTCAATCCATCAACAAGAAATATCCATCCTAAACATACATGCACCCAACATAGGAGTATCAGCATTTAGAAAGCAACTACTAAGTAAACTAAAAATGATATTGACTATGACACTATTATAGCAGGGGACTTGAATACCCCACTAACAGCCCTAGATAGATCATCGAGGCAAAAATTCCATAAGGAGATCCAGAACCTAAACTTGACACTCGACCAAACGGACTTAATATATACCTACAGATTACTCCACCCAACAACCACAGAATATACACTCTAGTCATCACCACATGGAACATACTCCAAGATCAATCACATCCTTGGTCATAAATCAAGTATAAAGAGATTCCATAAGGTTGATATATTGCCATGCACCTTCTCAGACCACAGTGGAATAAAAATAAATATCAACACAAACAAAATTTCCCCAAAGCCCACAAAGACATGGACACTAAACAGCATGATGTTGAACAACTACTGGGTCAACAATTAAATCAAAGCAGAAATTAAAAGATTCCTGGAAACAAATGAAAATGAAGAAACATCTTACCAAAACCTCTGGGATGCCATGAAATCAGTTCTAAGAGGGGAATTTATAACTCTATGAGCACATATCAAGAAAATGAAAAGATCACAAATTGAGAACCTAACAAATCACCTAAGGGAGCTGGAAAGAAAAGACCACAAAAACCCAAACTTTAGTAGAAAAATTCAAATCACCAAAAGAAGAGCCCAAATACAGGAAACAGAAGACAAAAATATCATAGAAAACATCAACAAAACAAAAAGCTGGTTCTTTAAAAGAATTAACAAGATTGATGGACTCCTAGCCAAAATGACCAAGAAAAAGAGAGAAAACGCCCAAATAAACACAATTGGAGATACAAAAGATCAAATCACAACTGACCCTGAAGAAATACAAAAGATTATCAGAGATTACTATGTACACCTATATGGAAACAAACTTCATAACTTAGATGAAATGGAGGACTTTCTGACATCACACAATCTCCTCAGTTTAAAACAAGAAGACATTGAGAAACTAAATAGACCAATAACAACCCAGGAAATTGACTCTGTCATACGAAAACTACCTACAAAAAAAAGCCCTAGATCAGATGGCTTTCCAGCAGAATTCTACAAAATGTACAAGGAGGAGCTGACACCAATCCTATTGAAAGTATTCCAGGCGATTGAGAAAGATGGAGTTCTCCTCAAATATTTTACCAAGTTGTCATCACACTGATATCCAAACTGGATAAAGATCCAACAAGAACTACAGACCAATATTCCTTATGAACATAAATGCAAAAATCCCCAACAGGATTCTAGCAAATTGGATCTAAAAACACATCTCAAGAAATCATCCGCCATGACCAAGTAGGCTTCATCCCCAGGATGCAGGGCTGGTTCAACATTTGCAAGACCATGAATGTAATTCAATACATCAACAGAAGTAAAAACAAGAACCACATGATTATCTCATTAGGTGCAGAAAAAGATCTTGATAAAATCCAGCATTGTTTCTTAATAAAAACTCCCAAACACCTAGGTGTAGAAGGAACATACCTCAAAATAGTAAGTGCCATCTATGACAAAACCATGGCTGACATATTGCTAAATGGACAAATACTGGAAACATTTCCTCTGAAAACTGAAAAAAGACAAGACTGCCCATTCTCACCCCTCTTGTTCAACATTGTGTTGGAAGTCCTAGCTTGAGCAATTAGACAAGAGAAGGAAATCAGGGGTACCCAAATAGGAAAAGAGGAAGTCAAGTTATCCCTCTTTGCTGATGATATGATCCTATACTTTGATAATCCAAGAGAATCTGTCAAAAACCTGCTTGCACTGATAAAGAACTTTAGCAAAGTCTTGGGGTAAAAATAAATTTGCTAAAGACAGTTGCATTCCTATACACCAATAACAAGCAGGCAGAGACCCAAATAAAAAACACAATCCCATTCACAATAGCCACCAAAAAAAGGAAATACCTCAGCATCTTCCTAACCAGAGAAGTAAAAGACCTTTATAATGAGATTTACAAAACACTTCTCAAAGAAATCCAAGAAGACACAAACAAATGGAAAAATATTCTATGCTCATGGATAGGAAGAAGCAACAATGTTAAGATGTCTATCCTACCAAAGGCAATCTACAGATTCAATGCAATACCCATTAAATTACCAACATCATTCTTCTCAGACCTGGAAACGACAATACAGAAATTCATATGGAAACATAAATGACCACAAATAGCCAAAACAATCCTCAGCAAAAGAAACAAAGCCAGAGGTATCACACTTGTAGACTTCAAACTGTACTATAAGGCTATGGTAATCAAAACAGCCTGGTATTGATACAAGAACAGGTATATATACCAATGGAACAGGATAGATACTCCAGAAACAAAGTCTCAATTTCTCAACCAACTCATCTTTGAAAAAACCTTCAACAACTACTGGGGAGAGGAGAGCCTATTCAGTAAATGGTGCTGGGAAAACTGGTTGGTTATATGCAGAAGATTGAAACAGGACCCCTACCTTTCACCATACACAAAAATTAACTCTAAATGGATCAAGGACCTAAACATAAAACCCCAAATTATAAGAATCTTAGAAAACTCAGGAAATGCCCTTATGGAAATTGGAACTGGTAACCAATTCCTGATTAGAAGCCTGAGTGCCCATACCATAAGAAATAAGATAGACAAGTGGGACCTCATCAAACTGACGAGCTTATGCAAAGCAAAAGAAACCTTCAAGAGAGCAGGGAGACAGCCCACAGAATGGGAAAAAATACTTGCCAACTGTATATCTGACAAAGGTCTAACATCTAGGATCTACAAGGAAATGCACCAAAAGGAAAAAAACAGCCCCATTAAAAATTGGGCAAAAGACATGAATAGACACTTCTCAAAAGAAGATATATGTTGGGCAGCCAACACACACATGAAAAAGTGTTCAGCCTCACTAATCATCAGAGAAATGCACATCAAAACCACACTGAGATACCACCTAACTCCAGTAAGAATGGCCATCATTAATAAAATAAACAACAACAGATGCTGGTGAAGAGGCAGAGAAAAAGGAATGCTTCTACATTGCTGGTGAGAATGCAAACTAGTGCAACCTCTTTGGAAGACAGTGTGATGATTTCTGAAAGAACTAGAAGTTAAACTTCCATATGACCCAGCAATCTCCCTATTGGGAATACACCTGGAGGAACTCAAATCATTCTACCAAAAAGATACCTGCACAAACATGTTTGTTGCAATTCTATTCACAATAGCAAAAACATGGAACCAACCATGCTGCCCATGGAAGATGGACAGGATTAAAAAAATGTGGCACATATATACAATGGAATATTATACAGCCATAAAGAAGGACAAACATATGGACTTTGCAGCAGCTTGGATGGATTTATAGTCTATCATACTTAGTAATCTATCACAGAAACAAAAAACAGAGTACTATATATCTCACTCATAAGTGGACCTTGAAAAATTATCATAATAACAAAAGAAAGGGATTGGCAGTAGTGGGAAACTGCCCTGGGGGATTGGGGATGGGATTAGCAGTTGAGGGAAACATCCAGGGAAGGGAGGGGCACACCTCATCAACACGGGTACCTGCATAACGAGCATTTATATACCTAACACTGAATTGTACCTCACATCTTTAAAATAAAAAAAATCAAGTGTCTTTCATAGACAGCATATACTTTGTCTTAATTTCTTATTCAGTATGAAAATTCTGCCTTTTGAATGGAGCGTTTGGTCCATTCCCATTTAATGTTATTTTTGATATGACTGGATATACATCTGCCAATCTGCTATCTGTTTTCTATGTCTCATATCTTCTATTTTTTCTATGTTCCTCCTTTACTGCCTTCTTTTGTGTTTAACACATTTTTAAGTGTACCATTTTTAAGTGTTGACTTGATTTTTATTTTTGTTTTCTTTTTGAGAGTAATCTTGCTATGTAGCCCAGGCTGCTAAAGAACTCCTGGGTTCAAGTGTTCTTCCTGCTTCAGCCTCCTGAGTAGATTACAGGTGCATGTCACTGTGCTTGGCTTCTTCAGTTGACTTTTAAAGTATTAAAAAAAATTTCTCTTTGGGAGGCCGAGGTGAGTGGATTGCCTGAGTCCGCGGGTTTGAGATCCACCCAGGCTACTTGGCAAGACCTCATCTCTACAATAAAATAAAAAAAATTACCTGAGTATGATAGCACGTGTCTGTAGTTCTGGCTACTTAGAAGGCTGAGGCGGAAGGATTGCTGGAGCTCAGCAGGTGGAGGCTGTGGTGGCCAGGAGTGTGCCATTGCACTCTAGTCTGGGTGACAAAGTGAGACACCAACTCAAAAAGAAAAAACAAATTTCTCAGTAGTTACTCTAGAAAATTCAATATGCAGGTTACTTTATCATAATTTATTTCAGGTTAATGTTGAATTTCATTAAAAATAGCAAATTTGGGTAGATTTTCCTGAAGATGCCAACAGCATAGGTGGACTTGTGAGGTTCTCTGAATGTGAGTTCCCAAAAACACTCTTACTTTTCTTCCCCCACCCTCCAGCTCACCACCAGCTGCACTGGTCCAAGGCCCGGAGACCTTTGGTCCCACACAGTGTTGGATATTGTGGCCCCCGGCTGCTGCTGCTCCACTATATGTGTAACTCCTGCCCGCGCGGGAGTCTTGGGTCTCGGCTCCCTCCCTGGCTACATCATCTCGCCCAGCACCCAGCACCAAGCCGCCGGTCACCCAGGGAGGCTCTGGGCACCCGCCCCTCAGAGATACCGGTCCCATTTCTGGCTGAAGTACCCTGTGAGGGGCCCAGGGCCACCCTCTTCACTCACCACCTGACCTTTGGAGCTTTGGAGCTGTAGAGCTCTGAGCCCACCCTGGCTGAGGTATTCAGCACGTGAACCCATGCTTTTGTAAGGGAACAGCATATCTTAAGGAGCTGCAGATTGGAGGCTCTCAGCTCCAGGGGAGGGAACTCCTGATACCCTCCTCCACCCCAGCCTGTTGGTGGCACCCCGAATTCAGTGCCCAGCTGTGCAGCTGATCCCCAGTGCCTCCCACAACACCACAGTCCACCATAGTGGATTAAACAGGGACACAGACGAGAGGAGAGAAAAGATCCGCGAAAGTGAAGCTGCCACCTCGGCCATTCTCCAGGCAGAGATTTGCATTGTCCCGCCCACCTTCCACCAGCCTCCACCTTGGTTCCTAAGGTAACGTCACTAAACAGGAGACAAAGCCCCTCCCCTACGCTGAATCAGACAAAGACAACTAAGCAACGCAGACCTCCCAAGCAGCAGGCTAAAAAAAACAAACCCAAACTGCGAGTAAATCTAGCTACCTGCAACAAAAACAGAGGGGAGAAGCTGGAGATCAGAGCTGAAGAGACCTTAGACACTCAGGAAAGATTCCAGAGCTAGTCTGATCTCTTATTTTGACTTTTGATTTTATCATTTTGTCTGTTTGTTTTGCTCACTTTTGTTTGCTTTCTGACTTACACTATCTGTTTCATGATTTTATTGATCTGTCTCTGTGTAGCTACCAGTATTCTTTAGGGAATTTTTCTTGCATGTTTTTTTACACTTCTCTCCGGGCTTGTGTCTCTTTTTCACTTGTTAGTTGGTATGTATGTCTGTTTTCCCTCTCACACTTCTCTCTTTCTAACTTCCTGTTGATCCCCCCTTCCTCCATTATTTTCCTCTTTTGTACCTCCTTTTGATCCAGGGACCAAACCTACATCCCGCTGCACAGACAAATTGTAAGGCAGTGGGAAATAGGTTCCAGTGTGCTCATACACCTATTGATGGATGCTGGAATCAGCATATAGATTCTGAATCACACTTCCCCCTCAGTTAAACCTCAAAATTGCAAACAGTATAGCCTATAGCCCACACTCCAACCTCAAAAGTGAACAAAGCCAGAGGATCCTCATAAGGAAGAACAGGAGATTGCACAACCAAAACAAAAGCAACCCCACCTTCCCTGAAAAACAGAATTTAAAGAAGGGAGGGAAAGGGGGGGGAGAGAGAAAAATCTACACAAATGAAGAAAAACCAAAAGAGGCATATGGGTCTCCCCCAGACCCCTGGGAGGGCAGACAATGAGAAAACTGACTTTGCAATGCAAACAATGAAGAGCTCCCAGAATAACTGGTCTCAAACTACAAACCTAGATATCAAGACATTAATGGAGAGATTAAAAAGAATTGAAGAGAGACAAGAGGGAAACTAGGAAGGAGCTGATATCTGAGATAACAGTAATAAAGAATACTGTGAATGAAATAAATAACAAACTGATAAGCATGGAAAGCAGAATTACCCAAGCAGAAGAGAGAATCTCAGAACTTGAGGACCAAAATATAGAAATAACCCAAACTCTTAAAAACACAGAAAATAAGCTCAAAAAGACAAAACAAACCTTCAAGAGATGAGCGATTACTTCAAGAGACCGAACCTAAGAGTAATTGCCCTTCTTGAGGCAGAAAGAGAGACAAAGACCACACTGGAACAAACTTTCCATGAGATTATTCAAGACAACTTCCCTTATCTAATCAGTGATGCAAAAATTCAAACACAAGAGATTCAGAGAACCCCTGAAAGACAACAAATGAGAAGACAAACTCCTAGACACATAATAATTTGCCTAAACAAAGTAGGAATAAAAGAAATAATCCTAAAGGCAGCAATAGAAAAAGACCAGATCACCTACCATGGAAGACCAATTAGAATAGCAGCAGATTTATCTACAGAAACCCTGCAGGCTAGGAGAGCTTGGAGTACTATCTTCAAAGTCCTAAAAGATAAACAATTTCAACAAAGAATAACTTACCCAGCCAAGTAAAGCTTCATCAACGAGGGAGAATTGAAATCTTTCCCAGATATCCAATCCCTAAGAACTTATGCTGCCACCAAACCACCTTTACATGAAACACTTAAGAAAGTACTAAACACAGAAGAAAAGGAAAAAAGAACAATGTTCTTCACAAGAGTACAGGAAAAAGAATAAAATACACATGAACCAACCCCCAAACCAAAAGAAAGACAAAAAACCAAGTGGAAGAACAATAACTCTTTAAGAACTCTATGATAGGGATGAATTCTCACATTTCAATAATTAGCCTGAATGTGAATGGACTAAATGCACCACCAAAAAGACATAGAATGGCAAAATGGATAAAATATCACCAGGAAACAACATACTGCCTTCAAGAGACCCATCTCACTAGAAAGGACATGCACAGACTCAAAGTAAGAGGATGGGAAACAAATTTTCAGGCAAATGGAACACAAAAGAAAGGAGGAGTCACGATCCTAACTTCAGACAAAATGTCATTTAAGCTCTCAAAAATTAAAAAAGATACAGAGGGCTACTACATAATGATAAAAGGTTCATTCCACCAAGAATAAATATCTATCCTAAACACATGGACCCAACATAGGTGTGCCAACTTTCATAAAGCAACTTCTAGGAAAACTAAAGAAAGATATTGACTCTAACACCATCATAGCTGGGGACTTTAATACCCCACTCACAACCCTAGATAGATCATCAGGACAAAAAATCAGCAAGGAGATCTGGAACCTCAATGTGACTCTTGACCAAATGGACTTAATTGATACCTACAGAACACTCCACCCAAAGACCACAGAATATACATTCTAGTCATCATCGCATGGAATGTACTCTAAGATCCATCACATTCTTGGCCATAAATCAAGCATAAGCAAATTTAAAAGGATTGAAATTTTACCATGCACCTTCTCGGACCACAGTGGAATAAAAATAAACATTAACACCAACAAGGTCCCCGCAAAACCCACAAAGACATGGACACTAAACAGCATGATGCTAAACAACTCCTGAAATCAAAACAGAGATCAAAACATACCTGGAAACAAAAGAAAATGAAGACATATCTTACCAAAATCTCTGGGACACCATGAAAGCTGTAGTAAGAGGGCAATTTTTATCTCTACAAACGCACATGAAGAAAATGGAAGGATCACAAATTAACAGCCTAACAAGCCACCTAAGGAAGCTGGAAAAGCAAGACCACAAAAATCCTAATTTCAGCAGAGGAATCCAGGTCACCAAAATAAAAGCCCAAATCCAGGACATAGAAGACAAAAAGATAATACAAAAAATCAATGAAAGAAAAAGCTGGTTCTTCGAAAGGATAAACAAGATCAATGGTACCCTAGCTAGACTGACCAAGAAAAAGAGAAAAAACCCAAATAAGCACAATCAGAAACACAAAAGATGAAGTCTTGTCTGACCCTGAAGAAATACAAAAGATCATTAGAGACTATACGTACACTTGTATGGAAACAAACTTGAAAACCTTAAGGAAATGGAGGACTTTCTGTCATCACACAACCTGCCTAGGTTGGAACAAGAAGAAAATGAGACCCTAAATAGACCAATAACAATCAAGGAAATTGACTATGTAATAAGAAAACTACCTACAAAAAAAGCCCTGGTCCAGATGGCTTTCCAGCAGAATTCTACAAGACATTTAAGGAGGAGCTTATACCAATCCTACTGAAGGTATTCCAGGCAATTGAGAGCGATGGAACTCTCCCCAAATCATTTTACAAAGCTAACATCACATTGATACCCAAGCCAGGTAAAGACCAACAAAGAAAGAGAACTACAGGCCAATATCTTTCATGAACATAGATGCTAAAATTCTCAACAAGATCCTAGCAAACTGGATTCAACAACACATCTCAAAAATCATCCATCATGACCAAGTAGGCTTCATCCCTGGGATGCAAGGCTGGTTCAACATTCATAAAACCATAAATGTAATTAAATACATCAACAGATGTCAAAACAAAAACCACATGATTATACCATTAGATGCAGAAAAAGCTTTTGATAAAATCCAGCACCCCTTCTTGATAAAAACTTTCGAATATCTAGGCATATGGGGAACATACCTCAAAATAGTAAAAGCTATCTACGAGAAACCCACAGCCATCATACTCCTAAACAGACAAAAACTGGAACCATTTCCCCTGAAAACTGGAACAAGACAAGGATGCCCACTCTCACCCCTCCTGTTCAATATAGTATTGGAAGTCCTGGCTAGAGCAATCAGAGAAGAGAAGGCAATCAGGGGTATCCAAATAGGAAAATAGAAAGTCAAGTTATCTCTGTTTGCAGAGGACATGATCGTGTACCTTGAAAACCCAAGAGAATCTGTCAAAAACCTCCTTACACTGATAAAGGCCTTTGG
The DNA here is from genome assembly GCF_000164805.1 of Carlito syrichta. Classification (NCBI taxonomy): domain Eukaryota; kingdom Metazoa; phylum Chordata; class Mammalia; order Primates; family Tarsiidae; genus Carlito; species Carlito syrichta. The sequence continues at coordinate 551,674 of NW_007246654.1, read as the reverse complement.
CAAAGTCTCAGGATATAAAATAAATGTGCAAAAGACAATCACATTTTTTTACACCAATAATAAACAAACAGAAACCCAAATAAAAACCACAATTACATTCACAATAGCCACAAAAAAAAATGAAATACCTTGGCATCTTCCTTACCAGAGATGTGAAAGACCTTTACAATGAAAACTACAAAACACTGCTCAAAGAAATCAAAGATGATACAAACAAGTGGAAAAATATCCCATGCTCATGGATTGGAAGAATCAATATTGTGAAGATGTCCATCTTACCTAAGGCAATCTACAAATTCAATGCCATACCCATCAAATTACCAGCAACATTCTTCTCAAACGTAGAAAAAACACAGGAATTCATATGGAAAAATAAACATGTAAGAATAGACAGAAAAATTCTCAGCAAAAAAAAATAAAGTAGGTGGTATCACATTACCAGACTTCAAACTTTACTATAAAGCTACAATCATCAAAACAGCTTGGTATTAGTATAGGAACAGGCATAAAGATCAATGGAATAGAAGTGAAATTCCAGAAGCAAAACCTCAATTTCTCAACCAACTCATCTTCGACAAAGCCTCCACCACCTACCACTGAGGAGAGGAGAACCTATTCAGTAAATGGTGCTGAGAAAACTGGCTGACCACATGCAGAAGATTGAAACAGGACCCCTATCTATCCCCATACACAAAAATTAACTCCAAATGAATCAGAGACCTAAACGTAAAACCTCAAACCATAAGAACCTTAGAAAATGAAGGACATACCCTCATGGAAATCGGAAATGGCATCCAATTCCTGAACAAAACCTGAAACCCACAGGCCGTAAGAGATAAGATAGACAAGTGGGACCTCATTAAACTGACAAGCTTCTGCAAAGCCAAAGAAAGCATCAAGAGAGCAGGGAGACAGCCTACAGACTGGGAAAAAGTATTTGCCAACTCCACGTCTGACAGAGGCTTAACCTCTTGGATCTACAAGGAACTCAAACATGCTGAAAAGAAAAAAACAAACTGCCCCATTATAAAATGGCAAAAGATATAAACAGACACTTCTCAAAGGAAGACATCCGAGCAGCCAACG
>NW_007246654.1:530602-550391 GCF_000164805.1 Carlito syrichta | reverse complement strand
TCACTCTATAAAAAAGATAACTGCACATGTATGTTTATCGCAGCATTGTTCACAATAGCAAGAACCTGGAAGCAACCATGCTGTCCATCAAAAGAGGACTGGATTAAAAAAATGTGGTACATATACACGATGGAATTCTACGCAGCCATTAAAAAGAACAAAATCATGAATTTTGCAGCAACCTGGATGGAACTAGAGTCTATAATACTGAGTGACCTCTCACAGAAACAAAGATCTGAGTATCACATGTTCTCACTCATATAGTGGACCTTGAACATCCAACATAATACTATAAGAAAATGACTGACAGTAGTGGGAAACTATGGGGGTGTAGAAGGGAGATGGAATTAACGGTAATAAATATCTGTCTGGGGATGGGGAGACACCTCGTATCAACAAGGGTGCCTGAGCAAAGCATATTTGTGTACCTAACCCTTAACTGTACCCCACAATATCAATAAAAAATATTGAATATAAAATTTTTAAAAAGTCACTTTGTTGCAATATCGTCCCATTTCTTCCTCCTTGACTTTCTGATAGAGTCATATTTACTATATTATTGTGGTAAACCCAACAATATAATGCCACATACTGTTTTATATAAATTGTCCCATCATATCATGATTTGACTTACAGTTTTTTTATTTCAAGATGGGTTTATCAGAGAACTAAATGCATTTTTGACTTACTATATTTTTAACTTTGATGGGCTTTTCTGGACATAACTGCATTGTAAGTTGAGGAGCATCTGTATTCTTTTATAGCTTTTAAAGAAATTGAGAGAAAAAAGAAAATCACATATTTATATACTACTTTATATTTATCATGTATTGTGTTCTTCATTTCTTCTTATGAATTCAAGTTATAGTCTAGCATCATTTACTTTCAGCCTGAAGAATTTTAGTATTCCTTTATTATTTCTTGCAAGTCAGCTAGTCATGTATTATCTTAGTCTTTATTTATATGGGTATGTTTTTGTTTCACCTTCTTTTTTTTTTTATGAGTTGTAGTCTCACTCTGTCGCCCAGCCTGGAGTGCAGTGGCATGCTCCCGGCCATTTCAGTGTTGACCTGCTGGGCTTCAGTGATCCTTTCGCCTCAGCCTTCCAAGTAGCCAGAACTACAGGTGTGCGTTATCACACCTGGCTAGATTTTTGAAGGATAATTGAAGGATAGTTTTGCTGAATATAGAATTCTTGGTTTACTTTTTTTTTTTTCATCACGCAGATATCCTTGTTGATGAGGTATGCCTCTCCCGCTCCTGGCATTTTCCCTCAACTGCCAATCCCATCCCCGCCCTCCCCTGGCAGTTTCCCATGACTGCCAATCCCTTTCTTATAGTGTTATGATAATTATTCAAGGTCCACTTATGAGTGAGAACATTCTGCTTTGTTTTAAAGAATACTCACTTTTATTTTTTAGCCTACATGTTATCCTTATTTCTGCATAGTTTAGTGGCTGTAAATGACTAGTTGGTTGTACTTAAACACTAGTAAGGCTTCTACCCTCTCTTGGTGAATCTTCATTCAAAATCCAGGCAGTTTTCAAGTCTACTATAACTTTTACTTTCTGCTTGGTCTTCTTGGGTCTCTTTTGTACAGCCTCAGCTTCTAGTCATCTACACATGTGTGAAGAACTTGGGTTCTCTTAAATCTCCCCAGCATATGCATGCAGTCAGGGCTGTCTCCTCAGCAAATGGATGCAGCTTGGGTCCTCCTTAGGGCTGCACATTTATGCAGCTCCCTTGGCCTCCAAGGATGTGTGATAAATTATATCCCTCTAAAACTCTCATTTTCAGGATCTCCCTTCTAAGTTTCTGGCTGGTTCTCTTGTCTGCTGTTATACAAACTAGAATTAAATCTCAGGCTAGGAAAGCTTCAGGCTTCTTCCATTTTCCACTGTGAGTGTGGATTTTCTACCCTCACTCCCAGGCATGTTGGCTCTCTTTCACCAAAAAAAAAAAAAAAAAAAAGCTGCTGGTTTTTGCATCCAGCCTCACTCTGGTAGAAAGACCTGGGGTGGGGAATAGGGTCAGCCTCAGGAGAGAATGCTACTGACTGCCTGAAGTCTTAATTTAACTTTAGTCATTTTTTGTTTTATTTATGTATTTTTTTGTTTATTTACTTATTTACTTATTTTTGAGGAGTCTTACTCTGCTGCCCAGGCTGAAGTGCAGTGGCATGCTCTTGGCCACCACAACCTCGACCTGCTGGGCTCAGGTGATCCTTCTGCCTCAGTCTTCCAAGTAGCTGGAACTACAGATGCACATCACCATGCCCAGCTAGTTTTTGTGATTTATTGTAGAGATGAGGTCTCACCAGGTTGCCCAGGCTGGTCTCGAACCACCAGGGCTCAGGCAATCCTTTTGCCTTGGCCTCCCAAAGTGCTGGGATTATAGGCATGAGCCATCGCACCCAGCAGTTGTTATGTTTTTACAAACAAATTCTTCTCAACATGTTGTTTATCTGTGATTGATTTCTGGAGATCTAAGTTGGTTTTTTTTTTTTACAAATTGTCTGGTTGTATAGTTGTTTTCTGGGTAAAGGATATTGATCTCTTCAGTTTTCTATAGCTAGAAGTCTTGCTTTCATTTAGCTTTTGGCCTGCCAAATTCTTACTGGCATGGCAGATCTTAAAAGTGTTTTTAAAATATGCTTTACCCAACATTCTCAGAGATTTCTAGTTGGAGGATTAGTTTAGATATCTAGATGGTCATACAAAAGAAAGTTAACACTTCCTCCATTTGTATAACCATTAATTGAAACTGTGTAAAAAACTCAGCAGTGTCTATAACATAAAGGGGCTCAATAAACAGTAGTTATAATATCCAAACACCTATATTGTAGGGATTTTTCATATTTTATTTCCTCTTAATAACTCAAAGAGGTAGGCATTCCAATTTTAATATTATAAACAAAATTTTACTAGACTAAGAACATATAGGTAGTAAGTGGTAAAGCCAGGATTTCAATCCAAATCTACTCAACTTCAAAGCTGATGTCCTCCCTGCTTTTGTGAAGGAGGTTTCAGAGGCTGCCCTTTGGGAGATATCCTATTGGCTATCTAGGAGATAGTAAGAAATTAAGTCCAATATAGGGATTAGAAAGATGGCTTACTGTATCTAATTGGCAGTGTCCCCCAATATAGTGGAGTGCCTATAGATTCCACAAAATAGATAGGGCTTTTGCTAAATAATGTGTCATCAAAACTAATTAGATTTTTGGGTTCTACCCAAATTCCAATTTTATATACAGTGAACTACTACAAAACTAACTTTATTCTATTTCAAAGCTTATAATTATATTTGAAAAGTAAGTAGTAAATATTGGGGAATTTGATTCTTTTCAGTTTAATCTTACAGGATGTTAAAGCTTTTGGGGGTAAGTATAAATCTGGTCCCCTCTTCTGAATATCCAGAAACTAGATTCTAAGTAATTATAAAAACTTTCCTAATTGTTATCTACCAGTTTCTTCTTGCCTTAGATATGTTCTTATATATCCTCACCTCACCTCACTTCCTAAGACATTCTTTAATGTTGTTGCTCCTGTGTCTTCTCACTGTTCATTAGTATTCTTCTTCCATAGGTCTCTACAGTCTGGTTTCCAGCTTTCCTATACAACTCTGTCTCTCACAACACTGTCCCTAGTGGGCTCATTTACTCTCTCCTTTTATCTACTGCTCTCACCACCTTCATTCTCACCTCTAAACCATTGCTTAGGCCATTCACCTTACCTGCTCTTTCCTGTCCCTTCCCACTGCACCTTTCCTGGAGCATATTCTTTTCTCAATTTCACCTACTTAGATTTTATATGTCCTTTAAAATCTACCTCTTTTCATTATTCAGTGGACATTTATTCATGACATGAAGTGTAAGCTCCAAATAGTGTCTCTAAAGTTCTTCTTCCCACATAATTTAACAAACAGACATTATCATTTAAATTCCACATCTAGCTTAGCTGAGGCTCCACATCAAGGGGAAATCTCATTCTGATTCAATTGATACATCACTTTTGGCTATCTCCAGTTTTAATGTACTTAGTAGATCCTAGGCGATCTATCATAACTTAGGTATCATCTTTTCTGGGCCTGTGACATGACATGGCATATGGTTACAACAAAGATATAGCTAGAGAAAAATATTATAAGTGAGTCTCATAACTGAGGCAGTCATAAGTTATGTCACATAGTGTTCTTGTTCTTAAAATCATCACTAGTAATACTTGAGTACATTAATTATTTTGCTTCATGCTGTGCAAGTAGCAAAGAGTTAGCAGCCTCCCTTTCATAAAAACTAACCATCATCATAATCATTTCTATTCAAATGTTTGGTTTGCTTCCATCCCTCATTTCACACATCTTCCTTGCCATTTCTTTGCTACCCATTGTCTTCCCCATGTTTTTGCCAGTTGGTCATCAATGTAGATGGGCCTTCATTTCATCAATCTAGTCGGCCTCCTTGCCTCAGTCTTTCTTTCCCATAGTTAAGGAGGTGGGGTAAGGTGATAGAGGATGATGTTAGAGAGACAAAATGTCGTTGGAAAAGCAGAGAACTGAATAAAATGGAGGGGGGAAACGAAGTAAAGAAGGATGAGGAAATACAGAGGATGTTCTGGAGTTGTTTTTACATGCTTTAGTGTGACTGAACTGATGTTGTCTTCCACCAATTCCTGCTGGCTAACAAAAGATCACACATATTCAAGAGGTAAGACAAGATGCAATCAGATGAAAACTGTTTGAACGTCTCTAGACATTTTGTGGGTTAGGCAAAATGAGGATTGCACAATCTGTGGCAGTCTTAACTATGGTGGCTTTCTCTTCTAATAGCACAGATCATCACAGTTGGTTGCAAAAGCCCACATTTCATTGACTAAAGGGGCCAAAGGCTTATTCCCATTAGTTGGTAGTATTTGTAAGGATGTGTCACTACTGTTTTTGCAATCTAAGGTATTTGAAAATGCTATAAAATAATTTTGCTCTCATAAATCAATGGACTTTCATTTAGACTTATTTGAACACGCTCCAGAAAATAAGAAGTACAAGAAAAATTTTAGTTAGTTGTGTATAAATCTGAACTGGGACGCAAGAGGAAAAGATAACATTTCATTTTGAGGGCACACTGCTGAGAAAAATAAAAGTAATCTGTTAGCAATCTCCTTCTTCTTACCCAAAACATAAATCTCACTGTTGACTACAGCTGTACTGAATCGGTACTTAGAGTACTTCATGGGTGCCAGCTCTCTCCATTGATCTTGGCTGGGGTCATACTGCAACAGTTTGTTGCTTAATCGATCAGGTTCTTCATCAGGAAGATCCATCTGTATGAAATATGACAGCCAATATAATAACATTCCACTTAGAGATCTTTGTGAGTACATGAATGCAATTAATCAAAGCAGACAGCCAAGGAGATAAATATAGGTTAACTGTAGTGACTCACACAAACACACTGAACCCCATGACTTGGGCTTATAAGTACACTGTCAATATCAGAGGGATTTATATTATAAAATAATGGGGCTAAGGTGTTTGGTTATAGCAAACAATCTGTGATCTTAGCAGTGAGACATTATAGCTTTTTTTTAAAAAATGAAGCAACTGCAAAGCCTTAAACATGAAACCAAGCTCTCTTGAACATTACTTAAAGTGTAATTCTATTTTATGAAATTTTATAGCTGTGAATTTTAATAAGTTGTGAGAAATTAGTTTTAATAATTTATGAGGCATTTTCTTTCTATTTTTCTAATCCACATGGAACAAAGTTGCAAAAAAATTTTCATGTTTTAGTAATTAGAGTATTTTTATGCCACAATTATGACCTAATAGGAATGATCTGAATTCAATTTTACAGATATTTGGATTAATATAAATCATTTTATGTACTTATTTTATTTCGGTATTTTTAGTGACTAGAGTCAATACAAAGTGAATAACTTTATTCTTACACAGATGTAAGTGGCTTCTCTTACTCAAACTTCAGTGAGATAGTGTTTTTTGTATACAAGGTATCCATAATTTTATATGACTTCAAGCTAAGGTTTTGTAAGTGTCTTTTTTGGATGCAAGTGTTCAACAAAGAAATTACTGCATACTTCTGAAAGCTGTATACAATTAATTCTAATTAACTACTTTAAATACACCAAGAGTTATTTTCTCTATGGTGCATACACAACTCTATGTGATCTTGCAATTTAGTATATTGCACTAGGTACGCAATCAGGCTAGCAAAAGCCTTTGTTGTGCAGTAAATGTTCACGTGTTATCTGCTCAAAGACTTCATAAATTAACAAATGTTGACTTTATGGTTTTGATTTTCCTTCTAATTTAAGTATTTAATCTCTATTTTAGTGAAAGAAAAGCAAAGAAAAGCTTCTAAGTTGTCTTTGGAGCTTGTTCATGTAAAAGTAACTATGTAAATGGATAGTTTTTTAAAAGGTTAATTACAAATAATTTGTTAGGTTTCTGCTATTAGCTGTGATGAAACCTGTACTACTTTTTTATATATAGCACACATTTTAAAATGTATTAAATGTGAAGTTTATGTTTTTAAAACAGGCATGATATATTATATATGACAAAACCCAAATGCATGGAATTTATGCAAATAATATCAGTTTTATCACGAAGAAAATCTAGAGTACCAATAAATACTATGAGCAAAAATAAATGTACTTTATGTCATGAGGACAGCTAATGAGCTAGCCAAATGAATTTTTATTAGAACGATTGGCTGGCCGGGGCAGAAGGCAGCTGGAGGAATACTACGGAGAGTGTTCCAAGGCACCAGGAGAGGACACCCAGAGGGAAGGGAAAGGACCGCTGTGGACTCTCACTCCTGAGTTTTCAGTTCTGGTTTGCCATCGCAGGGCTTCAATACAAACAGCATTTTGGGTTCTCTGTTTGCTGATGTCCAGTAAAAACAGTTTTTACAATCACAATATGCTTTTGTGAAAATGATTGTGCCACCACAAATAGGAATTCTGGTTTCCCACTTAGAGTAAGAATTTGAAATATGGAAAAGGCCTAAGAGTTACTTGCCTTGGGTCACACAGCTATTAAACAGACAGAACTGGGATGAGGATCCAGCTTTTCTGCCTCCTACTAAGATGCTCCCTACAGATAATCCCTTGGCACAAGTATCTTTCATAATTAGCAAGAATGGAAGGATTATAAAGAACTCAGCATGAATACAGAATGAAGTCATGTCTATAAATAATACACATTAAAATTCACTCTACTAAATTGTTTTAACACTTTAAAACCTTAAGTTATATTTTATAAAACAAAAAACCTTTTACCAAAATGTAAGTCGTACTTTTTTAGTATTGAACAATGACAACACTTTTCAACATAGCAGCCAGCCTCAGCATAGCCATGCCAATTAGCTATAAAGGAAATTTCTTAACCTGAGGGGTCCAGCCTCCAATCACATAAAGTTTATTTTTCACTGTTACTACAGCATGACACGCCAATTGTAGTGGAAGGGGAGACACCCTTTTCCAATTGTCCTGTTCTACAGAGTACTTATCAACAGAGTTTGTAATAAGATATTGGTTTTTAATTTTCATCTGTCCTCCTACAACATAGAGGTCATTATGGATACTGCCCAGAGCATATAGCTCTCGAAATTCAGTTGTGCATAACTTTTCCCAAAACTGGTTTCCTCTATCATGATACCTGTAAATTAAGAGAGAAAATTCAGGATTAGTGTTAACATGAAAATAATTTACTCAAGGAATACACTTAAGTTTCTTTTCAAATTAAAAACAATAAAATATGGTTCTAATTGGAGGACAAAAATCATTAATACATTATACTGGCTTTAGCGGTATAAGTTTGCTTTTCTTTAAAGAACTGATGAATAAAATATAATATGCTTAAAAATGAGAAACCAAACATATCTGAATAATTTAAGAAAAAAGTTGATAGAAAAATTATAGATTATCCAGGAATTGCTTTCATTTCCTAATTCTTGGAAAGAAAACCAAGAACAAACAGGAAAGTCTCTCAGCAAATCATTTGTAATCTTACCAAAAAAGAGTATAAGTAAAACTACAAAAATACTGTATTTTGTGGACAAGAAATATCACTTTAATACTACATTAATGACTATAAGAAAAGGATTGGCAGTAGCGGGAAACTGCCAGGAGGGGGGCGGGGAAGTGAGATTGGGAGTAGTGGGAATCTGCCTGGGGAAGGAGGGGCACACCTCAACAAGGGTACCTGCATAATGAACATTTGCATACATAACACTGAATTGTACCCCAAATCTTTAAAATTAAAGAAAAACTACATTGATAAAACCACAGTTTTAGGGCAGAGAATCTAAGAAATGTATCAATTCATACATCTCTGATAGGATGATGTAGAATGTGTAGAATTTTAAGCATTGTTGTTGTAGTTCTAACTAGTTTAAAGTTGGGTCAATAGTACTGGATAAAAACCCACCTGTAGATGTCTGCTGGGTACTTAACATCTATTTTAATCTACTAGAAGTGGTAATTTCAGTAATTTCTCCAAGAATACCAGACTGAGAAAAGTCTTAGGAGGTAGGGGCAGTAGTATATATGGTCTCTCAATGTCTTCCAGTGTCCAACACAACTGATTATGTGAATGTAGGGGGCATTATATAGTCAGTGAGTCTATGATTCATGGCTGTCCTTTGTCTTGTCTCATGATCATGGTAAGTCCTTACCTCCAATCACAATTGGGGATACAAAGAATGAGAAGGACAAAAGTACTTATGGGGACAGTAGGATAAATATATGACAGTAAGTGTCCCAGAAAATCCAGAAAGTATACCTGGAATTCAAAATTAAAACAAAACAAAACATAAAAACCAGGAAAGCATGAAAATTAAGGACAAAAGTTGTCCTGTTTAGAAACAAATGAGGAAATTATGATATGTGTGTTTTGTATAGAGTACAATTTTTAAGTATAGACTACTTCATTTTGCATCAAACATCTGGCAGCTAATCATATAAGGGTTTTTCTATTTGTTCTAGGCCAATTCTGATATTCTTCCCCATGGATAACTTTACTTCAGACTTGACAAGGAAGTTGGAAGGCATGTTCTTTTCTTAAAGGGCGTGTCTGGCTGTCACAACTGAATGAAAAAATTAATCAAACCATAGGATGGCTATCTTCCCTATAGTTCTAGGCTGGAAGTCAAAGTCCTTAGAGTCACAGGTGATATCTTCACCATTGTTTTTAATTGTATGAATTTATTTATTTACTTATTATTTATAGCCGAGGTCTCACTCTCTCACTCATACTGGAATGCAGTGGAATGATCACGGTTCACCACAGCCTTGACCTCCCGGGCTCAGGTGATTCTTCTGCCTCAATCTCCTGAGTAGCTGGGACTACAGGCATGTGTCGCCTTGCCCAACTAATTTTTAAATTTTTTTGTAGAGACAAGGTTTTGCTATGTTGCCTAAGCTGGATAATTGTATGAATTTTAGAAAAGAAAGGAGGACTAGGTGTCTATATGTGGGAACTACTGAAGTAAAGCCAAATGAATGAATATATAAATAGAAATAAAAAGTGGGTTTGGACCTAACTCTAGTCAGGATGGCCATCATTAATACTCAAAAAACAACAGATGCTAGAGAAGATGTGGGGAAAAGGGAACACTTCTATACTGCTGGTGGGAGTGTACACTAGAACAGCCTCTGTGGAAAACAGTGTGATGATTCCTAAAAGATCTAAAAATTGACCCTCCATATGACCCCTCAATCCCCTTACTGGGAATATACCTGGAAGAACTCAAATCACTCTGTGAAAAAGATACCTGCACACATATGCTTATCACAGCATTGATCACAATAGCAAGAACAAGGAACCAATTGTGCTGCCCATCAAAAGAGGACTGGATAAAAAAATGTGGTATATATACACGATGGAATATTATGCAGCCATAAAGAAGGACAAAATCATGAACTTCACAGCAACCTGGATGGACTTAGAGTCTATAATACTGAGTGATCTTTCACAGAAACAAAGAACCGATTAGCTCATGTTCTCACTCATAAGCGGACCTTGAACAATTATTGTAATACTATAAGAAAAGGATTGGCATTAGTGGGAAACTGCCGGGGGGGGGGTAGGGGTGGGCAGTAGTGGGAATCTGCCAGGGGAGCAGGGACACATTTCATCAACGGGGTACCTGCATAATGAACATTTGTATACTTAACCCTGAATTGTACCCCACATCTTTAAAATAAAACAAAAATTTTTTTGAGTGGGTTTGGGTTTTCTGAGACATAGTTTAAGAAAATAGACTATGAATGGGTTACGTCCCATGAAGTTTGGAAAGTACGTTTGTTGGGTGATTTGCTCATCTTATTTTTGTTTTAACATTTAGAACTAAAAATGGGGAGAGAAAATGCCCAGATAAAACTTTTTTTTTTTTTGGTCAGGGTCTCACTCTGTATCCCAGGCTGGAGTGCAGTGGCATGATTATGGTTCACCACAACCTCAACCTCCTGGGCTCAGGGTCTCCTTCCATCTCAGCCTCCTGAGTAGCTGGGACTACAAGCATGTGCCACCATGCCTGTTTAATTTTTTTGATTTTTAGTAGAGACAAAGTTTCACTGTGTTGCCTATGCTGGTCTTGAACTCCTGGGCTGAAGCAATCTTCCCACCTCAGCCTCCCAAAGTGCTGGGATGATAGGCATGAGCCACCACACCTGGCCTATAAAACTTATTATTAAGAAAAGTGAATATGACATAAAAAAAGAAAACAACAGTGACAAAGGCATGAAATGTTAATAGAGTTGATAGTGTAAAGATAATACTTATCTCCTCAGCTGTTTGTATGCCAAAGTGTGAGAGATCAGTAAAGGAGATGGGGAAGTATATCTTTTTGAAAAGGAATGAACTGCCAGAGCACTAGTCTAATTCCTCTGTTAAGTCAAGAAGAAAAATATCTGTATAAAAATCTATAAACTATAGAGAAGGGGCAAATTGAAGAGCATCTGGACAAAGATAAAAGGGCTAAGATACAGAAACAATATAGTAGGAACGTACCACAAGATGGTACATTTCTCACTAATTTTATAAAACTGGCACTAAAATAACACTCACTACTAAAGTAGTAGGGTAATTTCATTATTTGCCTTGCTGACAATCTCATTATTGGAGGAAATGATGAGAGTAACTGATAACTTTTATCCTAATTTTGACAAATTTGGAGAAGCTGATTGGTGATGGGAACCTGGTTGAGTTTAAGATAGAACACAAGAAAAATATGACTTTTGCAGCAACATGGATGTAGCTGGAGACCATCCTTCTAAGTGAACTATCACAGAAACAAAAAAACTGAATACCACATGTTCTCACTCAAAGTGGGTCCTAAACACTGGGCATGCGAGCACAAAGGTGGGAACAAAACATGGTGGGAGCTGCTAAAGGAGGGAGAAGAGATAAGGGGGCACACACCACCCACTGGGAACTATGTTACTATGTCCACTACCAGGGGAAGAGAGGGCTCGTTAGAAGCCCAAACCTCACTTGCACGCGATTTACTTATGTAGCAAATCCTCACACATATTCCACAACTCAAAAAAAATGTGTTATGCCCTAGCATAAGGATAAATAATGAAAACTATGAGTGAAAAATACAATGGAATCGTGATATAAACACGTTTAACTTATGCAGATTCAAATAAATGTTAACAATTAAAGGAAGAGAGAAATAATTTTAAAACATGGGTGATTTCATTGTGAATGTATATATGCTATGTTTATATTCAGGTTTTATACACATATATACACAAAAACATGTTCTGCACACTAAGCTTTATAGGGACTTACAGGGTAATTTTGACTACATGTAATTTAAGATGTGATCACTCTTTCAACAGCACTTTTTTCTACTGCTGCTAGTAGCAAAGTAAGATAATTGAACAAATTTCCTGCTAGATACAAACCTATAGATTTCAACATTCTTGTCTTTTTGTCTAGCGAGTTTAGAGGCACTTGCTTCTCCAGCCACAATTATAGTGTTATTTTCCATGACAACGCCAGCACACACGGTTCCTAAACCCTCCCCATACTTGGGAGATGAAATGAAATAGGTCTTCCGTGATACAGGATCATAACAAAAACTGGCATCTCCATAGTTCCTATGTCTTGATCTGATTCCTGAAGAATTGTTGCCAATGCAAAGCAGAAGACTGGTAGTCTCCATGCCATAGCGCAGATTTAGAGAGTGCTGTTGGGGTGTCTTGATGGCTTTGAATGCATTTTGAATTATATCAATACAGCCTGCATCACATAGCAGCACTGTGTTCCTTCTTAGGGCTTGTCTTAAAAAAGAAGGATTTATAAGTTCCAATCTGACTTGCTTCAAAAGCTCAACAAGATGCTCGGTCCGCAATTCTTGGTTATGATTTACCCATCTCAGAACTAGATCCAGAATGCTCTCCTCTCTGGTTATATTAAGATCATCTGATTTAATAAGTGTCAGGAATTGGTGCACTTCAATTTCTAGTATTTCTTCATGTAAGCTCACCTCGGCAAAGTGCTGATATAAATATTTCTTCGATTGATCAGATAGATCTTCAGCTCCAATTTGCTTAGCAAAATAATAGATACCTACACAGTTGGAGGCATCCATGTGGTTCATCATATACTTTTGACACACATCAAAGACTTCTTCCATTTGCATAAAATAGGCAGCCATAGCTACAGTCTGTACATTGGCATTATTGATCTCCAAAGTTGCATTGTACATGTAATTTAATAGCACTGACACACTTTCTGCTGTGATATCATAGAGTATGACTTCCCTTTGAGTACATTCAAGTAGTCCACAGGTGAACATAGCTTTGAAATAAGGACTAAATGCAGCCAGGACCAGTCGGTGGCAAGGAAATTTCTCCTCTTCTGCTATGAGTATGACATCAATCATTTCTGCTAATTCTTTCATGTCCTTAATTTTATTCAGTAAATTCAAGCTATGTTGGTATTTATCTTTTCTCTCAATCTTACACTCCATGATACACTCTCCAAAGTTTCTAAGTTAAGTCTTCTTTAAGTTTAACTTGATTCCTGAGAGGCTATTGGCATGTTTGGGTACTCACAAAGCAACAGAGATGTCGGGAAACGTTCCTGAGGGAAAGAAAAAAAGCAGTTTTCTTATAAGAAAAAATTATCTGTAACTTACATATGCAGCATTACTTCTAAGAAATATTTATAAATACATATTATTAATTCAGATAGAAGTTTAAGACAACTACTTTTGTAACTAAAAATAATATCTTTGATTATGTAAACAGTAAATTATTAAGCACTGACACGATATTTTCCTAATCAGCAGGAGAGATTTCTCTAGGACTGGAAAATCTTTCCTCCCAACATGAATGAAAGAGAAATGATGAAATTCCCATTACCAAATACAACTGACCTGCAGGCAGAGGGCACAGGGACATCAGCTGAGATGCAAAATCACTCAGAAGGTTATATACATCCCCTCCAAAACAATGCACCCAAATGTCATGGCCAATCCACAGGTGCATGATTAGGGACAAGTAGGATATAGTTGTTTTGTAAAAAAATTTAAAAAATAAAAAAAAAGAAAGAACCTGTTTTGTAAAAGAGAGGCAGGGAAGGGGGGCAGGGAAAGAGAGAGAAAGAGAGAGAGGGAGAGAGAGAGAGAGAGAGAGAGAATGAGAGGGAGAAAAATGTCCACTGGGCTTTGAAAAGCACTACCAAATATCTGCTGATCAAAGAAGTTGCAATATTTAAAACATACAACTGAATCACCCTAAACTTAGAAAATGCAAATCTGGTTTTTCTGTCTTCCCTCCTTGATGAGGTTTTCTTTGTTTCCTGTTTCATGGGAGATTCATAGACACCGAATCACTTCTCACCTTGAGAAACACTAGTATAATTAAAAGTTTCTTTAAGCTAGTTGTCTCATCTTCCTCTTCCTGGGGAAATAGAAACAAGCTGTCTCAAGGGTTAGATCAGGGCTGCATGCAGCCCAGGACTATTAGTAATGCAGCCCCACACAACCTTTTAACATTATGTGTTTTTTAGCACTTATCTTCTTGGTGACCCCATGCATAGTTCCATTTTTAAAGTTCACAATCACACCTTATTCATGACATTGCTTTGTGGTAGAATATGCACATGTGAGCAGCTGTTTTTTCAATTATGAAGCACACAAAGAGCGAAATTTGAACAAACATTTCTGATGGGCACCTTGAGAACTCACTAAGGATTGCAACCACTCCCATTGAACCAGACATTGATAGATTAATTTCATAAAAACAAGGTCAAATTTTCCACTAATTATATATTGTTATTTGTCTAATTTTATAATAAAAATATAAAAAGTGAAAAGAATCTTCTTATATAAATACTAACTATATTATATAATTTATGTGGGACCCAAGACAATTCCTCTTTACTTGATGTGGCTCAGGGAAGCCAAAAGGTTGAACATCCCTTGTTTAGATGTTTAGCTGTTTAGATTTAGAAGGACATTCCTAAAGTCAGAATTTTAACGTGAGAACAGTATCTCAAGTCTCTGCCACTTTTTCTACTTTACTTGGCTATACGTTGCATGCAGTAAGTTAAAAGTTGATGGCAGAAAAGTTAGTACTAGTAGTTAAGAAAGAAGGGGAGGTATCAGGTACAATGTGCCTTGGTGAGGGCGGTGTGTGCATTTAAAGCCCAGACCAAAAACTATTTTACCCCTCCAAAGTGACAGAAATTTAAAATAAAATGTTATAAAAGTGTTTTTTTAAAAAAAGAAGGGGAGGTAATGATTTTGTTAATATGAACACAAAGTTTGTCAGCTATGAGGGGCACCCAAAACCCAGAATTATTTTTTTGGAGGGTGGGCCCCTTGTAGTACAGGCTTCCCTTGATAGGTAAGCATTCTAGGAATCCATCGGCATCAGTGTACTAGCTAGCATTGTCGTGAGAGGCTGCATTCAGCTTCAGTGAGCTTTTTTGGAGATTCTTTCTATGTGTTTGCCAATTTCACGATGGGCACCTGCCCACACCACGCTGCGTGTTCAGCAGTGGTTGACCCCAAATGGCACGACCCCCATGCCCCACCCTCCCTGTTCACCCGGCCTCACCCCGAGTGACTTTTTGCTGTTGCTCATTTCCCTGGAAGAAGAAAAGTCCTCATAGGGAAAGGAAATGTTTTGTTGATATGGAAGAGGTGAAAGGAAAGAGGGCAGAAGCGCTAAAAGACATCAAAATCGACAGGTTCAAAACAGTTTTGAGCAGTGGAAAACGTGTCTTAACAGGTGTTATTGCATCAAATGGAGAGTCCTTTGAAGGTGACTAAAGTTTAAACATGGAAGAACACACAATTTTTTATAAATAAATTCAAGGGTTTTTTTGGTCCCCCTTTATATAAAGGTGAGCAGTGTTCTAATTTTTTGTGCCCTGTAAGGAACTAGAAATCTCATATGTCTCAATGAGAAATAGCATTTATTTCCAGAGTGCTGAATTAAAGTTTATTTCAGGAAATAAGTGTTATGCATGATAGGAATGCTTAATTATATAATAGCAAGTATAAGACCTCAGAAACATTGTGTTGAAGTGTGTAGAATCTAATAACTAGTCAATGTTAGAAGCTGTATACTGGAAATAGGAGTACAACCCTCCTTGATGGCAATGATGGCTCGGTTTTATTTCAATAAATGCTTAAAATTTTCCTGGTGAAGCTTTGCTGGTTAAAAGTGAACCCTTGCTTTTTTAGATTTTTTTAACAAAGAGAATCCAATTATGGGTTATAAAGAGATCATTATATTTCTGATCTTTTCCACAATATATTATAACTAGCCTGAAATCATATTATGTCGGCTTCTTTATACATAAAAACATCAACTTTATATATGACAGCTATTACTTGGAGCTGAAAAGCATACAAGCTTTGTTATAATAAAATGAATATTTAAAGATTTCTGTCATTCCATTTGTACTAATATAGAAGACTCTCTCAAAGAATACCAATACTTCTAGCATTGTAAGCTAGAAGGCCAAGGGCAGATTCCAGATAGGATCACAAAGGTAGTCCAGACTCATCAGTTTCCAAAGTACTGATCTTGGTGTTGCTAGGATAGACTGAGATGCTGGGGACCCAAATGTTGTGACCATAACCCTAGGATTTCATATCAGAACCAAACCACTCTTGTTGGACATTTTCTTTTTGCACGTGGGCTATTTTAATAAGAATATAGGCAGCATTAGTTTCATGTGAGGTTAAAAACAAACTAGTGAATTATATGCTTATTTCCTTTATAAACACGTTGTAGATAATATCTTATAAACAACTTTGTAGTGGACAATGTTACAGTAGGTTTTCCTCAGTATCGAACCTTCTTTCACTTGGTGTACCTGGGCTGGGATTCACTTCCATGGCCCTTACCACTGTGACTGCTTCAGGGACCTGAGATTGGCCTAATCAGAATGAAGCTCAGGTCTCCAGTTCAATGGTTGAGGGTGTCCTTATGCTGTATAGACAGGAGGTCTGGAACTGCTGCAGTCACATTCCCATAAGCCAGCCAGCAAGAGGATAAAACCAATATAGAGAAGAAGGCAGAGAATCAAGAGAATCTGAAACATGCTTTAAATCTGTAGTTTTCACTTTTGAGACAAACTATTCCCCTTATTGTTTAAGTTAGTGTGAATTGGGATTGTTGCTATTTGTAATCAAGAATCCTCTCTTATATAAGTGCTCTATGCAAAAATACTGAGAAAAGGCAATTACAATCAGGCACTGCATAATGATATTTTAGTCAATGACAGACCGCATATACAACGGTGGTCCTATAAGATTATAATAGAGCTGAAAAATTCCTATCATCTAGTGTCATAATATTGTAGCAGAATGCATTACTCATGTTTGTGATGATGCAGGTATAAACAAACCTACTGAGCTGCCAGTGGTATAGAAGTATAGCACATATAATTATGTACAGTACATAATACTTGATAATGGTAACAAATGACTATGTTACTGGCTTATGTATATACTACTTTGTATCATTATTTTAGAGTGTGTGTTTCCTGCTTATTTTTTAAAAAGTGTTAATTGTAAAACCGCCTCAGACAGGTCTTTCAGGAGGTATTCCAGTAAAAGGCATTATCATCATAGGAGATAACAACCCCATGTGTGTTACTGTCCCAAAGAGCTTCCAGTGGGACAAGATGTAAAGGTGAAAGACAATGATATTGATGTTCCTAGCCCTGTTGGGCTAGGCTAATGTGTGTGTTTATGCGTTCATTTTTAACAAAAAAGTTTAAGAAGTTAAAAACAACCCAAAATTTAAAAACAGAAAAAAAGTTTATAGTTTTGAACAGCTATACAACGTATTAGTATTTAAGCTAAGTGTTATTACAAGAGTCAAAAAGTTAAAAAAATTTTAAAGTTTACAAAGTAAAAGGGTTACAATGATCTAAAGTTGATTTCTGAAGAAAAATATATTTTATAAATTTAGTGTTGCCTAAGTGTACAGTGTTTACGAAGTCTACAATAATGCACAGTAATGTCCTAGGCCTTCACATTCAAGCACCGCTCACTCACCAACTCACCCAAAACAACTTCCAGTCCTACAAGCTCCATCCATGGTAAGTGCCCATGTAAGTGTACCACTTTAAGAATATTTTATGCCACACTTTTGCTATGTTTAGCTATGTTTAGACACATAAATACATACCACTGTGTTACAATTACCTGCAGTATTCAATGCAGTAACATGCTGTACAAGTTTGTAGCCTGGAAACAACAGGCTATTCCATACAGCCAAGGTGTGTGACCGGCTCTCCCATCTAGGTTGTGTAAGTACTACACTATGATGGTGACACAATAATAAAATCACCTAACATAAAGGACTTCCGGCAAGATGGTGACGGGGCAGCCTGGTCTATGAGACCCTCTGCAAAGGAGAACGCAGAGGGTCTCTGGCTCTCTCTCCGGGGGCTGCGGATCCCAACATGGCAGCCTGCTCTTCACATGGAGCTCGGCCATCGCGACTGCTGGGGCATCACGGCGATCTGGAAACTCACTGCAGCCAAAGACACAGCAGCCACTGGCGCCACTGCGGCCTCTGTGGCAGCCACAGTGCATCGTGCCACCTGTGCCTGAGGTGATCCACGACTTCAGTCCTTGAAGCCCCTGCAGGCAAGATCTGCTGGGATTGCTGCCACCTCTGCCGCCAGCTTGACGTCCTGCCGGCTGTGGGTCTCCTCCTGGAGCCCTAAGGCAGGCTTCCATCTCCAGCCTCTGCCCGGCTCCTGTCCGGCCCACCCCCTCTAGGGCAAGCAGCTGAGATAGCACCACCTGCTGGCGATTCAAGGTAACAACACTGAAACGGAAAAACAAGCTGAAAAACAGACACAGGCCAGATTTGAGTGGTGAACGGAGGGTGATCTGAACTGTCCTTCACAGCAGGCCAGGGGCAACTGACCCCAACTGTGAACTAATTTACCAGCTTGAGAAGACAGCTACAAATCAGGGCTGAAAGGACATTGGACTTAAACAAAAAGTCTCAGAGTGTGCTAGATTGGTTCTGTTAGTTTAATGACTTAATTCTATTCCTACTGTTTTGTTCCTTTTTTTCCTCTTCCTTTTTTCTCTTTCCTCCTATCTGTAAACCATATCTTTGTATAGAGGAACAGCACATCAATAAGGTGGTTGGTTAGCTTGTATGTTAGCATCATTGTATGTTTTAATTTTTTTTTTGGTATGGGAGCTGGTTAGTCTGTAGCCGTAGTCTACTGTTTTCATCTGTTTCAGTTTAGCTCTCTCTCTCCATTTGTTGATACTCATTTGTTTCCCCCCTTACTCATCTCTCTCTCCACCGCCCTCCTCCCCCCAATGTCTGCTCCATTCTCTTCCTTCTGCTAACCTCATTTTATTTCAGGGAGTAAACCTACAGCCCCACGGCACAGACAGATTCCAAGGCAGTGGGAAGTGGGTCTCAGATTATCCATAGACCTGTCAGCAGATACCAAGACCTGCAGATAGATTTTGAATCACAGCTGCCCCCTTAAGTAAATCTCAAAACTGCAAAAAGGACCACCCCCAACCTACAGTGCAACTCCAGAATTGAACAAAGTAAGAGGGCATACATAAGAAGAATAGGAGATTGAACAAACAGAAGTAAAAGCAATCCCTCTGCCCCTGAATAACAGAATTAAAGAAGATGGTGACGTGGAGGGAAGGAAAAAGTAGAGAGGGAAAAAAACCGCACAAATGAAGAAAAACCAAAAGAAGAATATAGGTCTTACACAGACCCCTGGAAGATCAGACACTGAGAAAACAGACTCCAGAACACAAACAATGAAGAGCCCCCAGAATGACTGGTCACATGAAATGAACCCAGACACCAAGACATTAATAGAGAGAATTTTAAAAATTGAGGAGAGACAAGCGGAAAATAGGAAGGAGCTGATGTCAGAAATAACAGCAGTAAAGAATACTGTGAAATAAATAACAAACTAATAAGCATGGAAAGCAGAATCAGCCAAGCAGAAGAAAGAAATCTCAGAGCTCGAAGACCAAAACACAGAACTAACCCAAACTGTCAAAAGCATAGAAAAGAAGCTCAAGCTGGGCTCGGTAGCTCAGCCTGTAATCTCACGCCTTTGGGAGGCTGAGGTGAGTGGATTGCCTGAGCCCATGAGTTCGAGACCCGCCTAGGCAGGCGAGACCTCATCTCTACAATAAATCAAAAAATTAGCCAGGTGTGGTAGCGCGCACCTGTAGTTCCAACTACTCGGAAGGCTGAGGCGGAAGAATCACCGGAGCCCGAGCAGG
>NW_007246654.1:517854-530531 GCF_000164805.1 Carlito syrichta | reverse complement strand
CCATTTCATGAAATCATTCAAGAAAACTTCCCTCATCTCATCAATGATGAAAAAATTCAAACACAAGAGATTCAGAGAACCCCTGCAAGACAACAAATGAGAAGACCAACTCCCAGATACATAATAATTTGCCTAAACAAAGTAGGTTTAAAAGAAAAAATCCCAAAGGCTGCAAGAGAAAAAAGTCAGACCACCTACCAGGGAAGACCAATTAGAATAGCAGCAGATTTATCTACAGAAACCCTCCAGGCTAGGAGAGCTCAAAGCCCTATCTTCAAAGTTCTAAAAGATAAACAATTCAACCAAGAATAACCTACCCAGCCAAGCTAAGCTTCATCAGTGAGGGAGAACTGAAATCTTTCCCAGATATCCAATCCCTAAGAACCTACGCTGCCACCAGACCACCTCTACAAGAAACACTTAAGAAAGTATTGAACACAGAAGAAAAGGAAAAAAGAACAACAACGTTCTTCACAAGACTACAGGCAAAAGATTAAAACACATATGATCCAACTCTAAAACCAAAAGAAAGACAACACACAAACAGGAAGAACAACAACTCTGTAAGAACATTATGATAGGGATCAACTCTCACATTTCAATAATTAGTTTGAATGTGAATGGACTAAATGCACCACTGAAAAGACACAGAATGGCAAAATGGATAAATTATCACCAGGTAACAATCTATTGCCTTCAAGAGACTCACCTCATTAGAAAGGACACTCACAGCTTCAAAGTAAGAGGATGGGAAACAAATTTTCAGGCAAATGGAACACAAAAGAAAGGAGGAGTGGCGATCTTAATCTCAGACAAAAATACCCTTTAAGCTATCAAAAATTAAAAAAGATACAGAAGGCCACTACATAATGATAAAAGGTTCAATCCATCAACAAGAAATATCCATCCTAAACATATATGCACTGAACATAGGAGCACCAACTTTCATAAAGCAGCTCCTAGGTAAACTAAAAAAACACATCGACTACAATACCATCATAGCTGGGGACGTTAATACATCACTCACAACCCTAGACAGATCATCAGGACAAAAAATCAGCAAGAAGATCCAAAACCTCAATGTGACTCTTGATCAAATGGACTTAATTGATACCTACAGAACCCTAGATCCAAAGACCACAGAATACACATTCTACTCATCACTGCATGGAACGTATTCTAAGATCGACCACATACTTGGCCATAAATCAAGCATAAGCAAATTTAAAAGGACTGAAATTTTACCATGCACCTTCTCGGACCACAGTGGAATTAAAACAAACATTAACACCAACAAATTCCCCCCCAAACCCACAAAGACATGGACACTAAACAGCATGATACTAAACAACTCCTGGGCCAATGATGAAATCAAAACAGAGATTAAAAGATACCTGGAAACAAGTGAAAATGTAGAAACATCTTACCAAAATCTCTGGGACACCATGAAAGCTGTAGTAAGAGGGCAATTTATATCCCTACAAATAAACATGGAGAAAATGGAAGGATCACAAATTAACAGCCTAGCAAGTCACCTAAGGAAGTTGGAAAAGCAAGACCACAAAAACCCTAATTTCAGCAGAAGAATCCAGATCACCAAAAAAAAAAAAAAAAAAAAAAAAAAAAAGCCCAAATCCAGGACATAGAAAACAAAAAGATAATACAAAAAAATCAATGAAACAAAAAGCTGATTCTTCGAAAGAATAAACAAGATCGATGGTCCCCTAGCTAGACTGACCAAGAAAAAGAGAGAAAAAGCCCAAAAAAACACAATCAGAAACACAAAAGACGAAGTCACATCCGATCCTGAAGAAATACAAAAGATCGTTAGAGACTACTATGTACACTTGTATGGAAACAAACTTGAAAACCTTAAGGATATGGAGGACTTCCTGTCATCACACAACCTGCCTAGGTTGAAACAAGAAGAAATTGAAACCCTAAATAGACCAATAACAATGAAGGAAATTGACTGTATAATAAGAAAACTACCTATAAAAAAAAGCCCTGGTCCAGATGACTTTCCAGCAGAATTCTACAAGACATTTAAGGAGGAGCTTATACCAATCCTACTGAAGGTATTCCAGGTGATTGAGAAAGATGGAATTTTCCCCAAATCATTTTACAAAGCTAACATCACATTGATACCCAAGCCAGGTAAAGACTCAACAAAGAAAGAGAACTACAGGCCGATATCTTTGATGAATATAGATGCTAAAATTCTCAACAAGATCCTAGCAAATCGGATTCAACAACACATCTCAAAAATCATCCATCATGACCAAGTAGGCTTCATCCCTGGGATGCAAGCTGGTTCAACATTTGTAAAACCATAAATGTAATTAAATACATCAATAGATGTCAAAACAAAAACCACTTGATTATACTATTAGATGCAGAAAAGGCTTTTGATAAAATCCAGCACCCCTTCTTGATAACAACCCTCGAATATCTAGGCATACAGGGAACATACCTCAAAACAGTAAGCCATCTATGAGAAACCCACAGCCAGCATACTCTAAATGGACAAAAATTGGAACCATTTCCCCTGAAAACTGGAACAAGAGAAGGATGCCCACTCTCACCCCTCCTGTTCAATATAGTATTGGAAGTCCTGGCTAGAGCAATCAGAGAAGAGAAGGCAATCAGGGGTATCCAAATAGGAAAAGAGGAAGTCAAGTTATCTCTCTTTGCAGAGGACATGATCGTGTACCTTGAAAACCCAAGAGAATCTGTCAAAAACCTCCTTACACTGATAAAGGCCTTTGGCAAAGTCTCAGGATATAAAATAAATGTGCAAAAGACAATCGCATTTCTCTACACCTATAATAAACAAACAGAAACCCCAATAAAAACCACAATTCCATTCACAATAGCCACAAAAAAAAAAAATGAAATACCTTGGCATCTTCCTAACCAGAGACGTGAAAGACCTTTACAATGAAAACTACAAAACACTGCTCAAAGAAATCAAAGATGGTACGAACAAGTGGAAAAATATCCCATGCTCATGGACTGAAAGAATCAACATTGTGAAGATGTCCATCTTACCTAAGGCAATCTACAGATTTAATGCAATACCTATCAAATTACCAGCAACATTCTTCTCAGACCTAGAAAAAATAACACAGGAATTCCTATGGAAACACAAACGACCAAGAATAGCCCGAACCATCCTCAGCAAAAAAAAAAAAAAAAAAAAAAACAAAGCAGGTGGTATCACATTACCAGACTTCAAACTTTACTATAAAGCTACAATAATCAAAACAGCTTGGTATTGGTACAGGAACAGGCATATAGACCAATGGAATAGATTTGAGATTCCAGAAGCAAAACCTCAATTTCTCAACCAACTCATCTTCGACAAGGCCTCCACCACCTACCACTGGGGAGAGGAGAACCTATTCAGTAAAGGTGCTGGGAAAACTGGCTGACCACATGCAGAAGATTGAAACAGGACCCCTATCTATCCCCATACACAAAAATTAACTCCAAATGGATCAGAGACCTAAATGTAAAACTTCAAACCATAAGAACCTTAGAAAATGAAGGACATACCGTCATGGAAATTGGAACTGGCATCCAATTCCTGAACAAATCCTGAAACCCACAGGCCATAAGAGATAAGATAGACAATTGGTATCTAATTAAATTGTAAAGCTTCTGCAAAGCCAAAGAAACCGTTAAGAGAGTAGGGAGACAGACTGCAGACTGGGAAAAAGTATTTGCCAACTTAGGGCTGACAAAGGCTTAACGTCTTGGATCTACAAGGAACTCAAACGTGCTGAAAAGGAAAAAACAAATAACCCCATTATAAAATGGGCAAAAGATATGAGCAGACACTTCTCAAAGGAAGACATCCGAGCAGCCAACAGACACATGAAGAAATGTTCAACCTCACTAATCATCGGGGAGATGCAAATCAAAACCACACTGAGATACCACCTAACTCCAGTCAGAATGGCAATTATCAATAACTCAAAAAATAACAGTTGCTGGAGAGGTTGTGGTGAAAAGGGAACACTTCTACACTGTTGGTGGGAGTGTAAACTAGTACAACCTCTGTAGAAATCAGTGTAGTGATTCCTAAAAGCTCTAAATATCAACCTCCCATATGACCCCACAATCCCCCTACTGGGAATATACCCTGAAGAACTCAAATGACTCTATAGAAAAGATATCTGCACACGTATGTTTATCGCAGCATTGTTCACAATAGCAAGAACCTGGAAAGCAACCATGCTGTCCATCAAAAGAGGACTGGACTAAAAAAATGTGGTACATATACACGATGGAATACTATGCAGCCATTAAAAAGAACAAAATCATGAATTGCACAGCAACCTGGATGGAACTAGAGTTTATAATACTGAGTGTCCTCTCACAGAAACAAAGATCTGAGTATCACATGTTCTCACTCATATAGTGGACCTTGAACATCCAACATAATACTATAAGAAAATGACTGACAGTGGTGGGAAACTATCGGGGGAGAGGGGAAGAGAGATGGGATTAACGGTAGTAAATATCTGTCTAGGGACGGGGAGACAGCTCTTATCAACAAGGGTGCCTGAATGAAGCATATTTGTATACCTAACCCTTAACTGTACCCCACAATATCATAATAAAAAATATTGATTAAAAAAACCACCTAATTTCTCAGAATGTACCCGTTATTATGTGCACGACTATATTTATCATATATAATCTCACTTTTGTTATAGTCTTATATTGCCTATTATTACAATATCAAGAAAAAGAACCACAGAAACCTTTACTTATGCTCATTTCTTCTTCATAAAAGGCAACAATCATTTAAGTCACTGTTTTGAGTTTGTCTTCACATTAAACTGCCACATTTACAGGTGAAGGAACTGAGTCCTGAAACCAATTCCACCTGACTCCAAAGTCTGCACTCCTAGCCACTCCTTCCAGTGTAAAGTCAGCAAACTAAGGCTACATAGTAAATATTTTAGGCTTTTCAGGCCATATGGTCTGTGTCATAACTATTCAACTTTGCTGTTGTAGTGCAAAAGCTGCCACAGACAACACATAAACAAATGAGCATAGCTGTGTTCCAATAAAAAGTTTTATGGATATCTAAACTTTAATTTCACATGTAATGAAATTTTTTTTTTTTTTTTTGAGTTGGAGTCTCATTCTTTTGCCCAGGCTGGAATGCAGTGGCATGCTCACAGCTTACCACAGCCTCTACTTTCTGGACTCAGGCAATCTTTCCACCTCTGCCACCCAAGTAGCTGGGACTACAGGCATATGCCACCACACTTGGCTAATTTTTTGGATTTTTTGTACAGACAAAGCCTTGCTATGTTTCCTAGCCTAGTCTCGAACTCCTGGCCTGAAGCAATCCTCTTTCCTCAGTCTCCCAAAGTGCTAGGATTACAGGTGTGAGCCACTGTGCCTGGCCTTCTTTTGATGTTTAAAAGTCATTTTAAATTATACAATTCATTCTTAGCTCATGGGCTATACAGAAACAAATGGCAGCTTGTGGGCTTCTGTTCTAATGTTATATTTAAATCCATTTTCTAGATTAGGAGTAAGATACTATCTGGTTTGGGTAACTAATTGCTTCTTTGCTTAAATCCAGTTGAAGAGTTTTGAGAAGGGGAATGGTTCTGTTTTTTTAAAAACATCTGATTGACCCAGGTTTCCAAATATAAATAAATTTCTTGAATAAATACTTCACTTGGATGCAGCTTCTCTGCCTCAACATTAGTTTCAACAAACAACAAAAATAAGAATTTCTTTTAAAACATAAATGTTTTGGGTGGTGGGACTGGCAGTTGAGGGAAACTGCTAGGGGAGGGAGGGGCATACCTCATCAACAAGGGTACCTGCATGATCAATGTTTGAATACCTAACCCTGAATTGTACCCCACATCTTTATAACAAGTTAATAAATTAAAAAAAAACATGTTTTGAACATTCTAAAGATCAATTTATTATACATTTTAACAATAGGCATATATATTTGTTGTATTCCTTTCTTCCAATTGCATTTATACTACAACCTCTGAAAGCTACTCTAATTGTTATGGGTTTACAGATCAAATGAATTTACTTATGGATAGCCTGAAAAATACCTGGACAGTTAAATTACCCACGATACCTCAAAAAATATTTTCAGCATTGTTTCTTGAACATATAAGGAACACAGAAAATGTTGGCATGGCAGATGGGGGCTTCGAAGTGAGATAGCCCTGGGTTTTAATCCATTTACCCACTTGATATAATCTTAAAATTATGTATTATTTCTAAACCTTGGTTTCTTCATCTGTAAAATGGGGATAATGTATACACCTAAAGTAGTTAAATTAGTCCTTGGACATTATGATTAGTTTCCAACAACATAGCATAGAGTAATTCCAAGGTTAGGAGCATAGACTTTGGCTTGGGTTACTGAAGCCTGGGTATGAATCTTTGCTCTACTAGTTACAATATGAACACGTTTGTTAACATCTTTAAGTTCTAGTTTTCTTACCTGGGATTCATTTTGAAAATTTCATATGAATAGTTAGGTGAATTAAATAAAGCCATGCACGTACAACATACAATTTGCTTGGTAAAGCTGACACAGGATATACCTGTACAAATAGTTTTCAAATAAAAATATTTGCACACAGATACAGACACAGCTCATAAATGAAGAGAGCTGACAGCAACTTTTTCTTGTAATGAGGGCAGAGTGCATTCTTCTTTCATCAGCAAAACAAAATTGTATAAATGTTCTCAATGATATCAATGGGAAGTTATTCTTTGCTCTAATTTATAGAAGACTGAGCTGGTGCATTCATATGATAGTACCCATAATAATGGAGAAGAAATGAATAGCAGAGATAAATATAAATCACAAGAATAAAGTCTAATTACTGTGTAAATCCAAAATGCAGTTTATACCCATGTTCACTATATTTCATTTTGAGAAATGAACTGCAATACATTTTAATGTGGTGCAAAAATATAAATTTCCTTAAGTCACTAGTGTTTTACAATGTTTAATTTTGTAAACTTATTATCTTTATTACTTTACATTATTTTTACTAATTAAATGGCTACTTTTCTAAATAATGGTTGATACATGACCATGCCTCCTTTTCTATGAAAACTCTTCACGTTTTAAAGTTTAACTAGTTTAAATTCATAGCAGCACTGTCTGAAATAGCAAAATAACCCATATATCCATGAATAGGAGATCAGACAGACTATAGTATATTCACTCAAGAGGATATTGTACAGTAAAAATAAAGTAAATAACTAGATCTCTATGTATCAACATAGTGAATTCCACAAACATAATAATATGTGGAAAAGACTGTGGAATACATATTGTGTCCCAATGATATGTTTATATTATGCAAGTCAGTGTCATATATTCTAACAGAGAAAAGGTCGATGATACACTCTGACAAAGTAAATATAAAAAATTGATGAAACTGGAAAAAAAAGTTTTTGTACTCTTCTTGGAGAGCTTTTCTGTAAGTATGGAATTGTATCAAAATAAAAAGTTTAAAAAATTAATAAATTCTTTAAGGATCTGTACAACTCTAGTGGAATGTAATAAATGAAAGGTAATCATGAACATCAAATTCAGGATAGTTACTGTCTATAGGAGGCAATAACTAAGGGGTGCTGGTGGAAAGGATGGCAAGGAGCTTCAACTGCACAAATCTTCAACTTCTCCAGCTGTCTGGAAAGTACTCAATATTTACCTCATCATATTATTCCTGATAACGTTTTGCATGTGTTAAATATTGCTTAAGTTTAAAATGTTTAAAAACTATGTTAAATTAGAGATACACATAGCTTTTGAAAATTTAACCCATGTTGTGAATCATGTCTGCATCGTCAGATATATCTATATGGAGACAGCAAAAAGCCAGAATTGGTTTTTTGGAGGATAGGCCCCTTGAAGTACAGCCTTCCCCACTAAGTGAACATCCTAGGAGTCTACTGGCATCAATGTACTAGCTAGCATTGTGAGAGAATGTGCTCGGTTTCACTGAATTTTTTTGACAGGTCTTTCAATGCGTTTGCCAATTTCTTTATGGGCGACTTAACAAGTGCACCTGCCCACACCACGCTGCGTGTTCAGCAGTTTTTGACCAAAAATGGCATGAGCTCTGTGCCCCACCCTCCCTATTCACCCGGCCTCACCCCGAGTGACTTTTTTGTTTCCCCAGATGAAAAACATCTTCAGAGGGAAATGCTTTGTCAGTGTGGAAGAGGTGAAACAAAAAATAGCAGAAGCACTAAAAGGCATCCAAACTGATGAGTTCAAAAACTGTTGTGAGCAGTGGAAAAAAGCATCTCAATAGGTGTTTTGCATCAAACAGAGTACTTTGAAGGTGACTGAAGTTTAAACATGCAAGAATACACAATTTTAATAAATAAAGCATGTTTTTGGGGGGACCCCTCTCATATGTAGAAGAAAAATCTTCAAGACAGTGGCTTATTAACATGTATAAAATCTTTTGTAAAGGGTTATCATGAACTTGTAATTTAGGACTAAAAAAACATTACTTTAGTTGAACAAACCCTACTGAGCAGCTCTTACTGTGCCAGGTATTGTCATAGATGTGTTAGGAATATGGAAGTGTTAATACATA
This sequence comes from Carlito syrichta, assembly GCF_000164805.1. Taxonomy (NCBI): domain Eukaryota; kingdom Metazoa; phylum Chordata; class Mammalia; order Primates; family Tarsiidae; genus Carlito; species Carlito syrichta. The sequence goes on along the minus strand of NW_007246654.1, from coordinate 521,904 downwards.
GTCCCTTACCCTGAGTGTGCTCATCACTGACAGGGAAGGCAAGCACATGCAAAAGTAAATGGCAGTAGCAGTGGAGCAGCCACAGCATACAAGGTCCAGACAAGGAAGCCAAAGTAGTTTCACTGAGGAAGTGGTATCTAAGCTGAATTTTGAAAAGTCAGTTACATTTTTTTCAGGTAGACAGGGGAAGATATTCCTGGCATAGAGATAGGCAAGTGTAAAGACAGAACAGCATGTATAGAGGCACATATGCATTAGAATTGGTAGCGATTCAGTACTACTCAAAGACTGAAAAATATAAGACAGAAAGTCAGCAGATGAGGCAGGAAGGGTGGGGAAGTGCCAGAATGTTGGAATGAGTAGTGTTGGTGATAATAAGCCCAAGATAGTTTTTTTGTTTTTTTGTTTTTTTGAATTGGAGTCTCACTCTGTCGCCCAGACTGGAGTGCAGTGGCCGCTCCCGGCCACCGCAGCCTCGACCTGCTGGGCTCCGGCGATCCTTCCTCCTCAGCCTTCAGAGTAGCCGGAATTACAGGCATGCGCTACCACGCCTGGCTGATTTTTTTTGATTTATTGTAGAGATGAGGTCTCGCTGCCCAGGCGGGTCTCGAACCCGCGGGCTCAGGCAATCCACACACCTCAGCCTCCCAAAGGCGCGGGATTACAGGCTGAGCCACCGAGCCCGGCCCAAGATAGTTTTTAAAATGTGGGGTAATACTTTTATACATAATAGCAATCAACTTACAAAAGGAAATTTTTTTTTTCCCCAAAAAAGGTTTTGTTTTAAACATTGGAACTGGGGCATCATTTTCTGACATAGTGTTGACATTTCTTGGTTTGCTAACCAAAGTCTGTTGAAAAGAGTTTTAAATAGACTGTGGAATTTAGAAGCCCTGTCCCAGGCATTTTTCCGGTCTTCAGTATTTTTTCTTGATAAAAATCAAGACTTTGATATTGATCAACTCTATCATAATTATAACCTACTTACTGCAGTAAACATTTCTATAGGAAAAAATACATGTTAATTCAGGAATGCAGTAATTTCTTATCTCAGTAAAGCAGGATTAGAAATTGTTTTGCCCTTTCCACTCATACAAGTTGATGCTAGGGAAATTAAGAAGGAGGTATAACCAAACTCAGGTTTGGCTGCTCCTTGCTAGAAAGCCAAGCTTGAGAGACAAGGATTGGAGTAAGGAAAACAGATTTATTCAAGAGCCAGCAACCTGAGGAGATGACAGACTAATGTCTCAGAGACCATATTGTGTTCCTCAGGCTGGTCAGATGGTTTCTAAAGGGAAAAGGGCTTGGGAACAAATATGTGCAGGGGTTGGGAAGCTTCTTTGTTCTTGGTCAGACCATAATGTTCCTTTAAATCTTTAAAAAGATAATGTACATACTCTCTTTTCTCCCAGAGTTAGTTTAGACAGCTGCATACTCCTACATTATCTTTTCGGTGTTTCAGAATTATTCTCACCTTCCTGCATGCGTGAACAGAGACCAGTGCCCCAGCCCCTCAGTTTAAAATGGAGTCAGTTATATTAGTCTTTTGCCATTTCATTGTTAGTCACAGATTTTCAAAGCAGTCTGCATTCAGACTGGATAAGGAGTTTGTAATCGTTTGTATTTTCCAGTTACTTATAAATTGGGTTACTTACACCTTGACAGGTTTAAAAGAAAATGTATAATGTATCTATGGATTATCTCTCTCTAATACATATGTACAAAGGGGTACCAAAAACCCAGAATTTGTTTATTAAAAATTTGTGTATTGGCCTGGTATGGTGGCTCACACCTATAATCCCAGCACTTTGGGAGGCTGAGGTGAGAGGACTGTCTGAGCCCACGGGTTCGAGACCAACCCGGGCAACTTGGTGAGACCTCATCTCTACAGCAAATCAAAAAATTAGCTGGGTATGGTGGTGCACGCCTGTAGTACCAGCTACTTGGAAGGCTGAGGCGGAAGGATCACCTGAGCCCAGTAGGCCGAGGCTGCAGTGGCCATGAGTGTGCCACTGCACTCCAGCCTGGGCAACAGAGTGAGCCTTCAACTAAAAAACAAAAATTGTGTATTTATTCTTACATGTTTAAACTTCAGTCACCTTCAAAGTACTCTGTTTGATGTAATACACCTATCAAGATGCTTTTTTCACAGTTCAGTTTTTTAACTCATCAATTTTGATGCCTTTTAGTACTTCCAACTTTTAAAATTTCACCTCTTCCACATTGACAAAGCATCTCCCTTTGAGGAATTTTTTTCATCTGGGGAAACATTAAAAAGTTACTTGGGGCAAGACTGGGTGAATAGGGAGGGTGAGTCATGGAAGTCACGCCATTGTTGGTCAAAAACTGCTGAACACTCAGCACAGTGTGGGCAGATGTACTCATAAATCACCCATCACAAAAATGGGCAAACACACTGAAAGAATCTCCCAAAAAAATTACTGAAGCCAAACGCAGCATCTCACAACAATTCTGGCTGGAAAACTGATGCCGATAATTCCCTGGAAGTGAGAGAAGACTGTACTACAAGGGGCCCGCCCTCGAAAAGATAATTCCGGTTTTTAAGGGGGGTCCCCTATTGTATATTTGGTCTTCCACCATTTCCTGACACGCAACTCTTAAAATTCTTGGAATCTCCCATTACCTGGCAGTTACTGAGGTAACTTCAGGATAGGGGATGGTCTCCAGAAAGACCAAGGCATATTAGATGGGCTGGGAAGTTCAGCACCATCCCCTACCACTGTGGATGGGAGAGGCGAGGGGGGCAGAAAGTTAAGTTGATTACCAATGGCTAGTGATTTAATCAATCATGCTTATGCAGCGAAACTTCCATTAAAACCCAAAGGGATAGTTTGGAGAGCTTCAGGGATAGCTGAAGATGTGGAGTTTCCTGGAGGGTAGCATGCCTGGAAAGGACATGGAAGCTCAGCTCTCCTTCCCCCATACCTCACCCTATATATCTCTTCATCTGTATCCTTTGTAATACCCTTTATAGTAAGCCAGTAAACTTGCGTTTCCCTGAATTCTGTGAGCCACTCTACCAAATTAATAGAACCCCAAAAGAGAACTCCAACTTGAAGCTGGTTGATCAGAAGTTCTGGAGTCTAGGCTTGTGACTAGTATCTCAAGGTGGGGGGCAGTCTTGTGGGACTAAGTTCTCAACCTGTGGGATTTGATGCTATCTCCAGTTAGATAGTGTCACAATTGAACTGGGTTGAAGAACATCCATTGGTGTCTGCTTCAGAACTCATTGATTGGTTGTTGATGAGGAGAAATCCCTACATACTTCTTGGTGACCAGCGGTCACAGAAATCTTGTGTTGACTGTTATGGTGTGAAAGGAGAGGAAAAACAGTTTGTATTTTTTTCTTAGTCATGTATAATGCTTCAAGTTGCTATCCTCTTGTTTCAGTCAAATAAATCATCCAGAATAATTAGCTTGACTTCCTTGCTTATATCTTGATGAGTTATGACACCCACTTCTCACTCTTAACCTCAAAATTAATTCCCAGTCATCATCTGCTCTCTTTCAACTTCCATTCTCAGGGAACAGTGGAACCATATATCAGCTTCACTTATGCCAGAGATCACAAATTGGCTGCTCACCGGAATCATTCCAGCATCTATTGAAAAAATACATGGCAACACTGAGTCCTTAATTCCCGTGTGACAACAGTGCGTGGGACCTCAGTGGCCAACTGCTGCCTCTTAGATGGCACATCTACTTGCCAAGTGCCTCATTGTCCCCCACGGAGACCCGAGTGTCAGAAATTATTTGTAATTCTTGTGCAGTTACTTTTCTCACCCCATCCTTTACATTATCCTACATCATTTAAGGTTTGTGGCCCCTAGTTTAGACGATTACATCTCCACACCCTACTGTTTCGGCATTACCATCTTGCTCAAATTCCACATTTGCAGACACCGAAGGAAAATGGCTCACATAGGCACCACCCTAACTGTACTGAGTTTCCCACTAGTAGGAAAAGAGACCTGATTCATTTCATTGTTATCCATCCCATACACTAGACATTTTTTTTTTTTTTTTTTG
>NW_007246654.1:516733-517528 GCF_000164805.1 Carlito syrichta | reverse complement strand
GAGGTCTCGCCAAGTTGCCCAGGCGGGTCTCGAACCCGCGGGCTCAGGCATCCACTCACCTCCGCCTCCCAAAGGTGCGGGATTACAGGCTGAGCCACCGAGCCCGGCTACACTAGGCATTTAATAACAGCCAGGCACATGGATGATAAAGACAAATAATTCCAGTTTTCTTTCTTCTTTCCTTTGACGAGTTTTCAACGTTTTACGGTCTCACAATGCTTTATACTTTTCAAAGTGCTTTAATACATATAGTAGCTCATGCTCTGAAGAATCAGGGAGTGAGGCGGCCGGACGTAGGTTCATTATCTTCCTGGATTTAAAGCTAAGAGGGCTGGTCGAGAATACACTTGACATTTATTGACTTTAAATGAGCCCTTTAAGTGGCAGGCATTATTCTAGGTTTTAGGAAGGCATCCGGGAACACGAAGCGTCCCTACCTTTATGGCGTTTGCAGTGCACTGAGGAAGGCAAAAAAGACATTAGTCGGATAATTCTGAGAGAGAGAATACAGTAAGGACCACGAAACTGAATAATGTGACAGAGGAGGGAGGAGACCCCTGGCCGGGCGAAGGCGGGCTCCGGGAGGCAGCCGAGCCGGACCCGAGGGCAGGAACCCGGCCCCAGGCCCCCCGAGGGAAGCACACTGGGAGCGGAGCGGCCCGTGAGCGCCAGGCTGCCGGCCCCGCCCGGGGAAGGCAGGGCCTTGGCCTGGGGGCCCCGTCGCCCGTCACTCTGCCCCTACTTACGGAGGTGCCGCCCCGGCTCGAGGCGCAGCCCCACTCGCTCCGCAGGGCC
>NW_007246654.1:513580-516535 GCF_000164805.1 Carlito syrichta | reverse complement strand
TGCGCAGGGTCTGCCCGCGCCTCTTCCCGTCGGAGTTCAGCGGCCTTGGGGGAGCCCGTGGGTCCGCACTGGGTCTTCTGGCGCCGCCCGCGTGCCAGAACGATGGAAGCTCTGCCGGGAGGGGGCGAGGACGCGTTTTCACAGAGGATTTAGAAATCGTACTTTTAAAAATGACAGATCTTCCGTTTGACCTTTAAAACATGCCAAACGACCAAACATCCCTGTATGTGGTGGGCTCAAGCATGGCAGGGTTGCCAGAGACAATACAGAAGCCCGTTTAAATGTAAATTTCAGATGTACGACCAATATTTTTTTAGTATAAATACGTCTCAAATGTTGCATAGTCAATTCACATTTAGCCCAGTGTTCTGGTTTTGTTGTGTCTGGTTCTTTCCCCCCACCATCTCCCCCGCCAAGAGATAGGCAGTGTCTCACTTGTTGCCAGTGCTGCAGTGTAGTGGTGTGATCACGGCTCACTGTCACCTCAAACTCCTGGACTCAAGTCATCCTCCCGCTTCAGCCTCCTAAGTAGATGGGGCTACAGGCACGTGCAACCATACCTAGCTAATTAAAATTTTCTGGAGAGAGGAGGTCTCCCTTTGGGCCTGTATTTTTATTTTGCTACATCTGTCAACTCTGCCTGAGCCATCCATCAGCTTGTGAATTTTGCACTGCCACTCTCAGATTGGGAAGTTCCCTAAAATACTGAGAAAGGACTGGTTAGCTGTCCTCAGCTTTGGGGGTGGTGCAGTGATGGGAAGCCTTCCCTTGAGGTGCCACAGAATACTGCATAGCTAAGGAAGCAGTCTTAGGTCAGCTAGTTTAAAACAAAGCAAAATTGTTTGTAGTGTTGGTGACACAAATTTATTATCTTTTGTACATTATCTTAGCTCTGGAGGTCAGAACCCAAAAATGTGTCTCCTTGGGTTAAAATAAAGGTTTCAACAGGGCTGTGCTTCTTTCTAGGCATTCAAGTTGAAAATCTGTGTCCTTGCCCTTTTCCAGCTTCTAGAAACTGTCCTCATGCTTTAGCTCATGGCTCCTTCCTTCAGCTTCAGAGACAGAAACTGGAGCTGAGTATTTCTTACATTGCATCACCCTGGCACGAACTCGTCCTTTGCCTGCCTCTTCCATTTTTTTATTGTAGTAATATATCCGGAAGATAAAATTTACAATTTTAATCATTTTAAGAGAACAATTCAGTGACATTAAGTATATTAACAATGTTGCACAACCATCACCACTATGCGTTACCAGAATTTTTGAATCTTTCCAAAAGAAACTAGGTACTTCTTAAATAGTAACCCCTCATTTCTCCCTCCCCTCTAGTACCTGGTAACCTCTATTCTACTTTCTGCCTATATGAATTTGCCTATTCTAGCTACATTATAAAAGCGAAATCATACAGAGCGTGTCATTTTGTAACTGGTTTATTTAACTTAGTATAATGTCCCCAAGGTTCATTCAGGCTGTAGCATGTGTCATAATTTCTTTTTTTCTTTAAGGCTAAATCTCTCTCTCTCTCTTTTTCTCTGTATTTATATGCCACATTAAAAACAAAACAGATTTTATAAGTAAAATCTCTTAAAATATTTTAGAAGATCTTCATGTTAACGAAGAATCCTTGTGTGCATTTGTATTTACATATACATATTTGTAGTTATCTGAGGAAATTCTTCTCTCCCTAGTGTCCCAGGTAAATCTTTCTACAACTGTTTCTATTCCTGCTTCTGGTTTTATTTATGAGATGTTTGTGTGAAGCTAATGAATCTTTCTTAGCTTGTGTTGAGGACCCTGTTTGATGTTCTATTTGGCTACTTTATTTTACCTTTTTTATTTGTTTCAGGAGGAAATGGAACATGATGTGAAGAGTCAGGACTTGAAGTCTGGAGGATAATTTAGATTCTGGGCTCTATCACAAAGTGACTTTAGTTGATGATCAAAATATCCACTTGCCAAATGATTAGTGAAGTATTACTATTTATCAAATATACTGATGTACCAAAAACTTGATTTAAGGAATATGTGTCTTGAATGTATTATTTACAAATACATACGTTGACTACTGTAACTTACTACTCTGTTTCTAAGTACTTACTGCTCCTTACTGGGTCTTTCTTTTCTGGAGGCCTTTTCCTTTCTCTTTCTACTCAAACCTTTATGTTCAGTTTTTGTTTTCTTGCAATGTTGAGTTTTTGTATTTCTTTGTACAGATTTTGCCATTTTAATTTAATTTATTCCTCTCTTCTGGCCCTTTGAAGCTGATCCACCCATGTCTGCCTCCCTTTTATTGTAACTTGACTCTGGGCAGCTTTTCCTTGACACAGAAGTCATTTTCTCGCCACACACCCACTCTCACCCCACATTACCTTTACCTTTTAGAGGAATAACACACATGGTTGAAATCGTATTCCTCACAGTGCAGCTTGGTTCTTGAGGTACATCTATAACTTGCCTTGAGCAGTCTCTTCATTAGGAAAACCCCGGCTCCCAAATGAAAAAAATAAGCAACCTGATCATTTCAAACTTCACTTGATCCCCAGAACGGCCTACTGTAGAATGATGTGTGGCCATACCCAGTGGTATCAGCTTTCTTCTCTGTTCTTTTCCATATCTTTACTCTTCCTAGCCTGCTCCTGTTCTTCTGTTGTATCTTATTCTCTGTGGAGTGATTTTTTAAAAAATGTTAACTGCTTCTTTTCATCCTTCTTTATCTCTCTCACAGAAACGAAGAGCTGAGTACTGCATGTTCTCACTCATAAGTGGACTTTGACCAACTACTGTACTACTATAAGAAAAGGATTGAAAGTAGCAGGGTGGGGGGGAGTTGGGATTGACAATAGTCAATATCTGCCTGGGGAAGCTGGGGGCACACCTCATCAATAAGGGTACCTGCATGATGAATATTTGTATACCTAATCCTGAATTGTACCCCACAATTTTTTTTTTTTTTTT
>NW_007246654.1:505341-513412 GCF_000164805.1 Carlito syrichta | reverse complement strand
GCTGCCCAGGCGGGTCTCGAACCCATGGGCTCAGGCGATCCACTCACCTCAGCCTCCCAAAGGCGCGGGATTACAGGCTGAGACACCGAGCCCGGCAGTACCCCACAATTTTAAAATAAAAATTAAAAGAGGAAAAAAATATTAACTGCTTCTTTTCATCCTTCTTTATCATAGGATACTTTGCTCCCCTAAGTCATTTCAAAAAGTAAAACTGCTCCAGGGTCATTGCTTGAGGGGCAGAGTCAGGGTAGCAGAAAATGAGAGGAAATGGAAGCAATGGCCTCCTCATGACAGTATTGCTTCCAGAAGCCTAGGCTCTTTTAGGAAAGCAGTGGATGATTGGTTCTCGTAAACACTGGAGAGAGAACTCAAATTAGAGCGATGGATTCTCTTCCCATGCCCCCTTCCAACTGAGGAGAAGAGGGGTTCTTTCCTCATCTCTGAAGACGTCCTACACCCTGTTGGCTAGACTAAATGTGGGGAGGTTTGTGACATCTGAGGAGGAAAGGAAATGGTGTCTCCCTTGCTGAGAAGGGTCACAGGGAGACAGATGGCCAGAACCGAGTAAGCAGAAACAACTCCAGAGTGTCTCTGAACAGTGAGGGCTCCAGACAGCCATTTCAGGGACTTGCATGTACCTGAGGCCCTGATGCGGTAGGGGGAGCCGCTGAACTACAGGGGGGCCCAGGGAGACAGACACATGGGGAGTCCTCACATGACCGAGGACCTAGGGCAGTGGGCCATGGGTGTCAGTACAGACAGGGACAGGTATCCAGTACCAGAAGGATGCCCCTTGCCCCTGACTCCATAGTCTTGGTAAGACCCTCGCTCCCAGAAAGTAGATGTGAACCTGGCAAAGGGGAAGGTTTGGTTATCCTGATGGCCTAGAGCCTTAAGCTGGGACTTGTTAGAACCCATCAAGTTCTATTTCATGCACACCTTAGTTTGTGGGCTGTCAAGATATAATGCAAGGTCTGGCACAAAGAATGAACACTTGCAGACACGAGCATTAGTCACCCTCCAGGGGACAGGGCACTCAGAACCTAGGGAGCTTTCTTTCAACCTTAGTTTCGGCAAGCTACAACGAGCACTTTGAAAGAGAGAGATAAGAAACAGGAGGAGCTGAACTGATCTCTACTATACTATATATTTTACTCATTCCTTTTGTCTCTTGTCCCTCTACCTCTCACCCCTAAATGTGAGCTCTCTGAGGATAGGGATTATGTCTGTCCTGTTCACTGCTGGAGCTCCAGCACCTAGAAAGCTTCCTGGCACAAAGCAGGTGCTCTATAAATATCGGGGCTGTGAATGAACAAATGAGAGGGCCAGAGTCTTAGTTGAAGAGAGTGGAATTCAGTCAGACTGATCTAGGCACTCTACAGAACCAGGCTCGGCTGTTATAGCCCTGGGAGCAATGGGTCCTGGGGCAACACAGCCAGAAGAAATGCCCCTGCACCCTGATGCTCTGCCACTGTATGGGGAGGGGACTCCACAGCTGTGTCAGCCTCTGACTTTACAGTGCCCGCCAGAGGACCTCATCTTTTCTAGGTCCTTGACTTGCCTCCTCCTCCAGGTCTCCTGTGAGTGCCTCTGATGACAAAGGCTGAGTCAAAGCTCTGTGCCCTGGTTTTGGGAGCGTGCAGGAAATGTAGCTTACATTTTTTTCTATTCATTCCCACTTCTCTAGACGGAGAGTTGGACTGTGTGCTGCTACCTTGCCTCCTCATCCTGAAGTTTGTGACCTGCGAGAAGCTAAACTACCACCATCTGAGAGGCCCAAAGGTGAGTGTGAGTGATGTCTTGAAAAGAGTTGGGGTAGCTACAGGACAGTCCAGAGAACACAGTGGATAGGTTGAGAGTGAAAGAGTAGAGAAGTGGGTTAGTAACAGTAAATAAAGAACACTGGAAGGTATGGTAGAGAACAGAGGCCTGAGGACTCAGAGGCTTGAATTTGAGTGTTGACTTCCAAGAACAAATTGGTAGGCCTGATGTGTTTCATCTCACCCACTGCTCTGTGGGTGTGTGTTAGCATTAATGTCTGCAGCTCCAAGGTCAGTGCCTGTGGGCACCTGTGGGAGGGTGGGGCTTCCAGCACCTTCATTTTTTGTCCTCGCTGGCTATTCTGGTCTGAAGAGTCCAGAGCATTGTTGCTGGTGCCTGTCACATGCTGCTCCCTCTACAGAGCTTCATACTGTGACCATACATGCATACCTATCTAGTTTCCCCCAACAAGCCTAAGAGCTCCCACAAGCCAAGAACTGTGGAGATCAGGTCAAGAGGAGGCAAATCTAATGCCTGCTCACATTCCACTGAAAATAACTAGGCCACGAGGTCACATCTAGCTGCAGGGAAGGTTGGAAAATGGAGTCTAGCTCTGATCCAAGAAGAAGGGAAAAAAAGGATTTTGTTGGACAATTAGCCATTTCTGTCACAGGCCAATCAGAAGTGGAAACACTGAGTGTCAATCAACATTTATGAAAGCAGGACATCGGCCCCTCCAGATATTCCAGAAAATAGAGTTTTAAGTAAGAGCAGTTTGGGAAATGCTGAGTTCCGTATCGCTTTTTGGAGAATCAGAATGCAATATTAGAGGTTCTGGTAAATACTGAAGTTCAAATACAAAGCATTTCCTAAATGGTTTTGATTTAGATTTAGGGCCCTCTGGATTTCTGACAGGAGTCTGGATATGATGCACACTAAAGTCCTGGGAGACATACCTGGGAAACACACATAAGACCTGGTAGGCCCTCAGGCTAAGGGAAAGATAGGTTAAGATAGAAATGTCAAGTCTGTACAAAGATGAAAACCAAGATGCTCTTGGCAGGGGGCAGTTTCCAAAGGTTAGACGAGGAAGGAGATTGTGGGTCCAAGACAGGATAAGTAGAAGGGATGGCGGCAGAAGAGGAGGCAGGAGCATCAGCCACCTTCACTGGGGTGTGGAGAAATCAGCTCTTTTACTGTAAGGAGAATGAAATTGAAAGAACTAAGGGAGTGTGTGATGGTTAATTGTGGGGGGAGATGACATGAGAGATCTAAGAACGTATCTAGAATGAATACCTTAAAGGACAAAGATTACAATACTCTTCCAAAGAACAGGAAATGGATGGAAGTCTCCTGAATATGTTTTATGAATCAGCACACAGTTGGATTTGTAAATTAGTAAATCCCTGTCTCCCAAACCCACTAAAGACAGCTGTCAAAGAAAGGACTGACCTACATCACAGGCAAGTTGTCAACGCTGTCTGCATCCCACCCACTCAGTGATTGCTACTGGAGCGCTGATTTAGTCTCCCAGCAGGCGGTGGTGCCTGTGATTAGTGGGTTATGTGAGGCTTTCCGTTTGCATAATGCCTTTTGTTCCATCTCTCATGTAATTCTCACACCCCCCCAGGAGGATGCCGAATCTCAGGATGGTAAATGATGACAGGATGGTACAGTAACTGGTGAGGGAGCTGGCAGCAGAGCCCCCTCCTCTAACTCACATCGATTCTCTGCCCCGTCATCTTATTGTTTTTTCTTTGTATATTTCTTTCTTTATTTATTTATTTATTTATTTATTTATTTATTTATTTATTTTGAGTTGGAGTCTCACTCTGTTGCCCAGACTGGAGTGCAGACTGCGCCCAGACCGCAGCCTCGACCTGCTGGGCTCTGGCGATCTTTCCGCCTCAGCCTTCCAAGTAGCCGGAATTACAGGCATGCGCTACCACGCCCGGCTGATTTTTTGATTTATTGTAGAGATGAGGTCTCGCTTCCCAGGCGGGTCTCGAACCTGCAGGCTCAGGCAGTCCACTCACTTCAGCCTCCCAAAGGCGCGGGATTACAGGCTGAGCCACCGAGCCCGGCTATCAGTCCACTTTTCATCAGTCACAACATTTGCCCATCAGGAGCTTGTGTCATCAGATCTGAGTTTCTTTAGAGTGGCTGAATACTCTTCTATTTTTGGAATGTCCTTCTCTTTCCTTTCATTTTCAAATAATTTCAACACATTATGTTTATTGCCACTTCTCTTTAGTCTCCTTTCACCTGGAACAGAGTTCTTCAGCTTTTTTTTTTTTTTTTTTTTTGGCCTTTCATAACCTTGACATTTTTGAAAAGTTCAGGTCAGTTACTTTATAGGGTAATTCAATTTGGGTTCGTCTGATATTTTCTCCTGCTTATACTCAGGTTATGCACTTTTGCTACAGGTTTAATTTTGAAACCATTCTTTCCTGGGGAAGATTTGAAGAAAAACAATTGTTGCCCAAAGTGGATCTGCCATCTATTATTAACCTATTTGCATGACTTTTTCCTTACTGTAGAACTTTCACTTCTTTTTTCTTATTGCCAACATGATTTTTAAAAATCTTTTTTTGTGCTGTTAGCATTTTTCATCCAAGTCCATCCAAACAAGGCCTCAGACTTTGTGACTTATTGCTGGAGGAGCAAAAGGCCTTGGAGTAAGATATTCTTGTCTGGGTTTGAATCCTGGTTTTATTATTTATGTACTGCCGCTTTTTGGACAAATTTTTACTAATATTGAGCCTCAGTTTCCATGCATATAAGGATGATGAAATGAAGTACTCCGTTTACAAGACTGTCGAGAAGATTAAATAATGTAACACCTAGAGTGACAAGCACATGGCACGTGAAATATGCAGAAAAATATATCTGATTTTCCTTTTCTTCTTTCTACTGCTCCAGGCCATGCCTTTTAATCTATCCCTGGCATAGCAGCTGCATTAGTACCCACCCCAGTCCCCCTTTCAGTACAGAGATACAGTTCACCAGCAGAGTGTCAGTGGCTGAGGGCTCCTAGCTCAGTCCCCTCTGGGAATTGCTCTGGGCCAAACGGAGCTGTCTTGCCCAAGGTTTTTCCCCCTCTCGGAGGCAGTCTGCATCCAATGACTGGTCGCCAAGGGGGTATAGAGGTCCTGAATTTGGGATGTCGCATATCTGGAGCCACCCGGGAGGTCAGCTGAGGCCTGGGTTGTGACTGCTTTGCAGCCCAGCTTCTCTCTGTGGTCCCGCTTTCGGCTCCCTTCCAGGTGTTGATCCATAGGCACTCCCCAGTCAGCCACCTGCGCACACATTTCAGATTCAGAGCCTGCTCCTGGGGAGCTGACCTGTGACATCTGGTTACAAGTCTTCCATCAGACAGTCTCTGACTCAAGATTTAATCTTTGTCACTTATTTTGGAAAAGAGCGCTGTACTGAAAAAATATGTTTATAATAAAAAATTTAATCAATACAGAAAAGTTCAAGGAAGAAAGGAAAACTCACCCAAAGCCCAATATTTTAAAAGTGTTATCAAATCTTTTAAGATGCGCGTGTGTGTGTGATTATGCACTACATGCTATGCTGCAATTGTGGCAGAGTCTGCTGCTCCTTCATAGCCACTCTCCCCTATACCTATAGGAATAGAATTTAAGTACCTGACTGCCTAGAATAAAGACCATGTTTCCTAATCTTTTAGAGCTAGATATGGCCATATGACTAGTTCTGACCAATGGCATGTAAGAGGGAGTGGTGTGGGCAAGTTCTGGGTCATGGTCTCAAGGAAGAAGGGACATACCCTTCCCATCTTCCCACTGATAAAAGCCTTTTAGTCCAAAAATAGCCGACCCTGGTATTTCTTGATTTATCCTTTAAAAACTTACATATTGACTTTAAGTTTTTGTGATTGGGTTTGGATTTCTCATACCCTTTGTGTATGTGGGCACCAGGAGTTGCATTGTGGTCAGATAGTTTGGGTGCCTACAAAATACCCAGGTGGAAGTTTCAAGGATGCCACTGGACATGCGAGTCTGGCCCCATCTGGAAAGGTCTTTTTTTCCTTCTCATCCCTCTAAGCTTAGAAAGTTCGTCTCCTCATTTCCTACTTCAAAAATTTGTAAAAACAATTCTAATTTTTTTTTATGTTTCTAAAAGGGTTTTTGTTTGTTAGAAAAAGATTATACTCAATTAAAAAAATAAAGGAATAGAAAGCATTATGATGGAGAATATAAAGATCAGTCAGAGGTAACCATTGATAACATTTTGGTTCTGTCCTTCCAGGCAGACTTTGTTAAACTGATTATAAATATTGTGTTTTGATTTTTTATGGTACTTTTAAATATAGCATTTAAAATTTGTTATATAATCAGATTTATCCATCTTTTCTTTTTCAAGCTTCTGGGTTTCACATAGTTAGGAACCCCCTTCTCCAACAGACACAGCTAAAGATTATAAAAACATTCTCCTGATGTGTTTTCTAGTACTCGTTTGCTTTTATTTTTTACATTTAAAATTTTAATTTACCGTAAATCAATTGTGGTGAGAGTATTCCTCTTTTTCCTAAATGGTGCAGCAAACCTATAATTTATTAAATAATTTGTCTTTTTCCTGCTAGCTTAAAACACCACCTTTATCATAAACTAAACCCTCATAATGCAATTGAATCATTTTCGGGACTCCCCATTCACTCTTTTCACTCCAAATTTCTGACTGCATGTTAATGAGTAACACTCTTTTCTAATGGTTGTGTCTTTGGGGTATGCTCTGTTAGCAATGAGGTAAATTCCCCTTTATTATATTATATATTTTTTTTAAAGATTGGTTTTTCTTGTCCTTTTATGTCTAACTTTTTTCTGTTTTGAAAATATCGCTTATAGTAAAATGTTACATAAACATAGTAAACTAATTCAAACCATAACAAAAAGAACAGCAGCAGCAACAGGAACTAAACCTTTTTGGCAAGCATTATTCCAGAAAGCAGCACTATATACTCATTTAGATCAATGCACACACAGGAATCACATTTCTTTTTCTGTAACTTGGTTTGATGACTCAACAACTTATCATTGGTTTTTTATGTCAGTAAACATGGATCATAACTTCTGGCGTGTGCATCATGTGGGACACAGATTAGACCAGAATTTACTCAACAATTTTCCTTGCTGGCTTTTTTTCTCCCCGTCACTTTTAACTACTGTGATGAATATTCTTGTGCATACAGCCATTTGAACTTCTAATGATTTTCTTCTTCTGAAAGATTCTCAGAAAGGAGATTTCTTGGGCAAAAGGTGTGTGTACTTTGCATTCTGATAGGTTTTACCAGTGACCTGTACTGTCTTACATTGTGGCCGGTTCTGGGTTGTGCAGTCTTTTTCATCTGTATTATTCTGTTAGGTGAGAGATATTAGTGTGTTTTTATTTTCACTTTTTATTAGTAATGTAGTTGAACATCTCTTCATATGTTTATTGTCCATTTATATTATTTTTTATTTCTTGTTTCACTTTGCCCATTTTCCTTTTATAGGTTTGCTTTATTTATTATTGGCTTATTTGAAGTTTAAGATCTAAATGATATTAAACATGAACTATTTTTCCATACTGTATTACAAATACTTTCCTCCCCTTGTCTTCCAATTTTATGCAGGTTTTTTGTTTTGTTTTGTTTTCAAGTTGGAGTCTTACTCTGTTTCCCTGGAGTGCAGTGGCACAGTCACGTCTCGCCACAGTCTAAACATCCTGTGCTCAGATGATCCTTCCTCCTCAGACTCCTGAGCAGCTGGGACTACAAACACACACCACCACACCTGGCTAATCTTTATTGCTTTTTGTAGAGGCAAGGTCTCACTCTGTTGCCCAGACTGGTCTTGAACTCCTGGCTCTGGCAGTTTTCCCACATTGATCTCCCAGAGTGTTGGGATTACAGGCTTGAGCCAATACACCTCAGCCTTTATGGAGGTTTTTAAAGACTTGTTTTTGGTGTTTTCTGGGTTTTACAAAATGGTTAGGGATGTTTTTCTCATCCAAGTTGCTAGTGTCTGAGTTTATCCCCATGAAAACTCATGTAGAAATTCAATTCCATGCTGCCCATCAAAAGAGGACTGGATTAAAAAAATGTGGTACATATACACGATGGAATACTACGCAGCCATAAAAAAGAACAAAATCATGAATTTTGCAGCAACCTGGATGGAACTAGAGTCTATAATACTGAGTGACCTCACACAGAAACAAAGATCAGAATATCACATGTTCTCACTCATATAATGGACCTTGAACATCCAATGTAATACTATAACAAAATGACTGACGGTACTGG
>NW_007246654.1:423102-505321 GCF_000164805.1 Carlito syrichta | reverse complement strand
TGTTGCCCAGACTGGTCTTGAACTCCTGGCTCTGGCAGTTTTCCCACATTGATCTCCCAGAGTGTTGGGATTACAGGCTTGAGCCAATACACCTCAGCCTTTATGGAGGTTTTTAAAGACTTGTTTTTGGTGTTTTCTGGGTTTTACAAAATGGTTAGGGATGTTTTTCTCATCCAAGTTGCTAGTGTCTGAGTTTATCCCCATGAAAACTCATGTAGAAATTCAATTCCTAATGTGGTAGTGTGGAGAGGTGGGGCTTAATGGGAGGTGTTTGGATCATGGGGACAAGAATCCCCATGAATGGCTTGGTGCTGTTCTTGTGTTAATGTGTGAGTTTTCCTGGGAATGAATTAATTTCCTTGAGAATCAGTAGTTATATAGTGGATATGCCATGAGTTTTGCCTCTTTGAATGTGTTCACTCCCCTTTGGGCTCCTGTGATGTGTTTTGACTCAGCACATGGACTGTACCAGAAGCCAGACTGATGCTGTCGCCATGCTTCTTGAACTTCCCAGTCTACAGAACTATCAGCTAGATAAACCTCTATTTAAAATAAATTACCCAGCCTCAGGTATTCTGTATAGCAACACAAAAATGGACACTTTATCAAAAATGTATCAGTTTTTCTTCTAATATGTTTATGACTTTGTTTATTTTTGACCCATTTGGAATTTATTTTGTTCCAAAAGAGGGATATGGAGACACAGGTTTCTTTTTTTTTCTCACATATTGAGCTAATTGTTCCATCCCATTTATTGCACAAGGCACACAGAGTGTTCTGATTTGAAACTCTAAATTTCTCCTATACCAAATTTTCCTATTTACATCTGTCCATGTATGCACGCTTTTTTTCCTATTGCAGTACCTGTTTGTCTTGGCTCAGTAACATTCTTTCATTCTTGTAGCTTTATACTATTCTCTGACACTTGCTAGGATAATTTTCACAAGAAATTTTTTCTAAATTTTCTATCTTTACTAATTTAGTTTTCTACTTCATTTTTAGAATCCTTTTGCTTAATTTCTAAGAAAAATTGTTTTGTAATTTCTTTTGGAATTACAAAAATCCAATATACTAGTTTGGGGAAATGAACTAATTTTGCAATATGGAGTATTTTAGCCAAGATCCAGACAATACCTTTCCGTTTGTTAGCGTCATCTGTTACATCCTTTGGTAGTGTTTTTGTTGATGTTGCTGTTGTTTTTCTCTTCATGAGCATTGTTTGTTCAATTTATTTTTCAGATGTTACATATTATTAGTAGGACCTCCTCTTTCCCACCTTATTTTCTACCTGGTTAATGATTTACAAGTAAAAGGGCTTGGTGTAAAGTGGGTTTCTCCCATTGTACAGGGCCTTACAAAATCACACATTCCTGTAATTGGGCATACCATACATTGCATATGAATGCCTTGTCATATGTCTATTTCTTTTTCTTTCTTTCTTTCTTTTGAGTTGGAGTTTCACTCTGTTGCCCAGGTTGGAGTGCAGTGACGTCTGTTTCTCGCATGTGAATTCTGCTTCACAGATTGGGGATATAATGGAAAATATTGTTCTCAAAATTGTCTCCAGGAAAAGCATAGCAGCTCACTCTTACACAGTACTCTGGGTGGCCAAGGTGGGAGGATTGCTTGAGGCCAGGAGATCAAGACCAGATGGATAACATAGCGAGACCCTGTCTTTACAAAAAAAAAAAAAATTAGCCAGGCATGGGGACTCATGCCTGTAATCCTAGTTACTCAGGAGGCTGAAGCAAGAGGATCACTTGAGCCCAGGAGTTCAAGGCTGTAGTGAGCTATGATTATATCACTGTAGTCCAATCTGGGTGACATGGTGAAACCTTATCTCTTAAAAGAAAAAATAAAAATGACTCCTACACATAAACCTTACTGTCTCATCTACTCCATTGCAGAACAACTTTTGACTAGGTGGATCTCACTGAGGGACAGCATTGCAATCACAGGCCATATGTCATACGCCATGGAGAAAAATTAAGACATGCACTTTTGACCATCACTGGGTTTTCTGTGCTTTCAGACATCAAGAATCTGACCCATATGCAGGTCCAATGCCTGTGGAGGGTCAAGAGGGCTGGAGGAGTTCTTCTTTTCTCTTTTTCTTTTAGTTTTGCTTGTTTTGAAATAACTCTAAATTAAGCAGGATACAACTGAGAAAAGCAGGCTCCTTTTGATGTCATTTACTCACTGGTGTGAATGTACCTCTTGTTCAATGTAACTGGCTCAATGATGCCCCCTCCGGTTTGCTAGAAGCTCTCTGCGACACTACAACTTCTGAGAAGTGTGCTGTTAGGTTTTGCATCTGTGTGCCTTTGATTTACTTCAAGTCAGTTTCTCTGCTGCCATGGCACTGATTCGGCCACGAAATGAAAGAGACTGCTTATTGCCAATAAGAGTTAAAGGGAGTGGTGTCACCATAGCCAGGGCCAAAAAGCAGTGTTCTCTTCAAAATGTTGTCTTATTAGCACAAACCCAGTACCCAAGTTCTATTCAAAGACACAATGCTGTAGGGTAGATAGTGAGATAACCGTGGATTCCTTTATAGACCTGTAAGACTTTGTTAACTGAAGAAATGTTTTCGTTATGAGTACTCCTGACTTGTTTAGTGGCTTTCCACTCCTCTGCCCTGAATTCTTTCTACCTTGCCCTGTGCTGTAACCATGAAAATGTTACCAACCACTGGGGTAGTCAATTTAGGACCAAGGAGATGGGATTTAAATGTAACTGTGTAGCTGACAGAATGATGCATTACCTTGTAGGTCATTGGAAAAGATCAGAGTTTCTCAAACTGCGTTTCATGCGCTGATATGAATCATACAGATGTCCTAAGCACAAAAAGTTCTCAGGGTTCCAGGGCCAAATTGGCTTAGGAAATGCTGCATACTAATTCCCCTTCTCAGAGCTGTACAATGTACATTAGCATATTAAAAGTTCTGAGAAGTACAGCAGTAAAGAATCCAATTTTCATTCTGCTGAGTGATTAAGCAAGTTTATTAGTGCAAGGGACAAGTTTCTTTTAGGACCTCAGGTTTCCCTTAACACCAATTTTGGAAAGGCTAAAAGAGATTTAGTGGAATATTACCTCTTCTTTGGTCATGCGGTCCCAGCAGCCCATTAAAATATGTGTCGATGTTGAATTGTTAGAGTTAGGTTTTAAATGAAATGCAATCAAACTAAATTCTGGTGAAATACAATTTTGCTTATTTTTTCACACGATCATTGGTGTATTTAGATGCATTTATACAATAAATGGTGCCTTTTAACTCCCATGGGTTCTTTGTCTCACAGCTTCTAATGCATGCATTGATTGATCGATTCAAAGAGTAGGTATGAAGGGACGCCTGAGTCTCCAGCCCTGTGCTAAGTGTGAAAAAGCTGGAGATATTTTAGAGTCCTGGAGTGGTACAGGAAAAGAGAACCAGGAGAATACAAGAAGCCCATATCATTCCCCTGGCTCCTGGCCACTCTGGGCAGAATTCTGTGACTAGCATTGCGTAGCTGTGTGGAAAGATGTTGTTCCAGCCTGAGCCTGGAAGGGGCGGTATCTCAAGCCAGAAAGTAGGTCGTCTTTTCTATGGGGCGGCTGAAGGTTTTGCCAGGGACACTGACACCCACTACATGCTGACACTACATGCAGTTCACAGTGGCAACAATACTGCTGTGTAACAAACCACTTCAACACTCAATTGCTTAAAATAATCCTCATTTATTATTGCAGGTTGGCTGGGTTAATCTGGTCTAGGCTCTTTGGGTGGCTCTGTTCCTTGCTGTAAGTCAAGGGTCAGCTGACTGTGGGTCAGCTGGGGCTTCTCTGCTCCACATGTCTCTTATTCTTCTTGGACCAATGGACTAACCAGAAATTTCTCATGGAAATGGCAGAGGCAAAGATAGTAAGCCAAGCCACGCAAGTACTTTCAAGTCTCTGCTTGTGTTTCATCTGCTAACATCTCATTTGCTAAAGCACATCGAAGCATAGGGAAGTATACCTTGCCTCTACTGGGTGGAAGTTACACAGTGAAGGGTGTGGCTGTCTATTCCTATAACTTGGGAGCCAGTGAATAGTCTACCATTAGGCAGCAGACCCCTTCCAGGAACCACAGATTGATGGCGCTGCCTCCTCTTCACGGTTGTAAAATTCCACTCAGGTTGTCTGAGAACTCAGTATTGGCTACTGAGTATGAGAAAGTTCTTTCCGGATTCAGTGAGAATTGAGGGTTGGCAGCTGACTTTGAATAAAAAACAGTGACCCAGATATGATGGATAATTTAATTTAATTTAATTTTGAGTTGGAGTCTCACTCCATCGCCCAGGCTGGAGTGCAGTGGCATGTTTACTGCCACTCCAGCGTCAACCTGCTGGGCTCTGGTGATCCTTAGGCCTCAGCCTTTCAAGTAACCAGAACTACAGGCACGCACTACCATGCCCAGCCAATATTTCATTTATCGTAGAGATGAGCTCTCCCAAGTTGCTCAGGCTGATCTCGAACCTGTGGCTTAGGCAGCCCACTCGCCTCGGTCTCCCAAAGTGCTGGTATTACAAGGCTGAGCCACCGAACCTGGCCATGATGGTTAATTTTAGTTGTCAACTTGACTGGGCTAAGGGATGCTTAGATATTGGTAACACTTAATTTCTAGGCGTGTCTGTGAGGGTATTTCTGGAAGAGATTAACAATTTGAATTGGTAGACTGAGTTAAAGAAGACCTACCCTCACCCAAATGGGTAGACATCGGCCAATTCATTGAAGGTCTGACAGAACAAAAGGCAGAGGGGTGAATTCACTTTCTTTCATCGAGCTTGGACATCCATCTTCTTCTGCCCTTGGACATCAGAGCTCTTGAGTCCAGTCTTTTGACTTTACTAGGAGTTACATCATCTGCTCCCCTGGTTCTCAGGCCTGTGGACTGGAACTGAATCATACCACCAGCTTTCCTGGCTTTCCAGCTACAGACAGCAGATAATGGGACTTCTTGGCCTTCATAATCATGTGAGACAATTCCTGTAATAAATAGCTCTGCTTTTCTCTATCTTTGTATCTATCTATCTATCAATCAATCATCTATTGGTTCTGTTTCCCTGGAGAAACTTTAATAATATACCAGGGATGAAAGTTTGGCCAGATAAGCAGGCTGATCCCACAGCCTGTGTTCTAGCTACATCCTCCTCCTTCATGACTCAGGCTTTGTCTACAATACAGCTGAGTGTCAGCGCTGCAGCTAATACATACAGTGCCTTTGTGCAAATTAGAAGATGATGTTTTTCGCCAGTTTCTCTTACCTGAGCTCCTTTTGAGGAAACTACTGGAGGATGAACTCCAAACAACCAAGAGATGACAGAGGAAACTTCAGAGAAGGATTGGATGTTGAATACATTTGACTACAGACCTTTGCTTTTTTCAAAAGCAAAAACAAAGAAAGGGAAAAGATGACTGGAAGTAGAGTGGGGTAGACTATAAAGTGGTCTTTCCCCCACACTGACTCTGGACTTGGCCTGGTGATTTGTTTAGTCAATGGAACAATAGTAGATGTAACGCAAGCAGAGACTTGAAAAATGCTTTTGTGTTGGGGCTTGCCCTGTTGTGCTGCTGGAAGCCCTTCTGCCTCCCAGTGGACAAGCTCAGGCTAGCCTCCTGGGTGATTAGAGGCATATGGAAGTGAGACTTGCCAGTCAAGCCTCTCAAGACCAACCACATTGCTGACTCTATAACTAGTAATGTGGCCAAGCTTTAACCACAGGATTGTAAGAAATAATGACTATTCATTGTTTTAAGCTAGTAGATTTAGGGGTGTTTTGTTAAACAGAGAAGGATAAATTAAATATGGTAGCAATGCTATATGCCCTGGCAATGTCCAAATAAGGTAGAGAGCAGAACAAGCTTGTAGACTGCCTTGTCTTTAATGCTGACAGAGCATATTGTCCAATTTTAAGAATACTTAAGAATGAAAAGAAAAACATTCAGCAAAAATAGTATTATTAATTAAAGTTAGGTGATGAATGAGGGAAGGGTGGAGGAGGAGGAAACAAAAGCTAATTCTATTGTTCACTTTGTGGGGAATCAATGGATATTAGCAAAGAAAGAGGAGATTATAGTAATTATATAAATGTATGAATGTAA
Source organism: Carlito syrichta (assembly GCF_000164805.1). Lineage (NCBI taxonomy): Eukaryota > Metazoa > Chordata > Mammalia > Primates > Tarsiidae > Carlito > Carlito syrichta. The sequence goes on along the minus strand of NW_007246654.1, from coordinate 499,197 downwards.
AGATAACCACTAGAATAAAATACAAATTATTCTTTATTTTTTGAGCTGCGATCATGCCACTGCATGCCAGCCTGGGTGACAGAGTGAGACCTCAACTCGAAAATTAAAAACAAATTTTTTTTAATAAAAAAGAAGGCCCGGCACAGTACCTCACGCCTATAATCTCAGCACTTTGGGAGGCTGAGTGAGAGGATTGCATGAGTCCATGGGTTCAAGACCAGTCTGGGCAACTTGGTGAGACCTCGTCTCTATGATAAATCAAAAAATTAGCCAGGCGTGGTAGCATGTGTCTGTAGTACCGGGTACTTGGAAGGCTGAGGTGGAAGGATCGCCAGAGCCCAGCAGGTCGACACTGGGGTGGCCGTGAGTGTGCCGCTGCACTCCAGCCTGGGCGATGGAGTGAGACTCCAACTCAAAAAAATAAATAAATAAAAATTAGCTGGGCATGGTGGCGCTTGCCTATAGTTTCAGCTAGTTGGAAGGCTGAGGTGGAAGAATCACCTGAGCCCAGCAGATTGAGACTGCAGTGACCAGGAGCATGCCACCGCACTCCAGCCTGGGCAACAGAGTGAGACTCAGCCTTCAAAAAAAAAAAGAAGAAGAAGCCTATTCCCTTTTCTAAAGACTGAGGTCACAACCTGGGCAACATAGTGAGACCTAGTCTCTACAAAAAAATCAAAAAAATTTGCCAGGTGTGGTACTATGAGCCTGTAGTCACAGCTACTTCGGAGGCAGAGGTAGAAGAACTACCTGAGCCCAGGAGGTCGAGGCTATAGTGAGCAGTGATCATGCTACTGCACTCTAGCCTGGGCAGCAGAGTGAGACTCCAACTTAAAACAAAAAATCACCGAAGCCTTTCCACTGTTTCTTCTTTGAAACTGAGACTGTTGAGATCATCAATCTGTATAGGGCCAGGCTCAGGGGCTCAGACTGTAATCCCAGCACTTTGGGAGGCTGAGGTGAGTGGATTGCCTGAGCCTATGGTTCGAGATCAGCCCGGGCAACTTGGTGAGATGCTGTCTCTAAAATAAAAAACAAACAAACAAAAAAACCAGCCAAGCTTGATGGTGCATGCCTGTAGTTCAGCTACTTAGAAATCTGAGGCAGAAGGATCACCTGAGCCCAGCAGGTGGAGGCTGTAGTGGCCATGAGTGTGCCACTGCACTCCAGCCTGGGCGACAAGAATGCGACTCCAACTCAAAAAAAAAACAAAACTGCAAAGTCATATGATTATGAAATCATAGGTCCCAGCCTCAAACAGGTCCTCACCACTGCCCAAAAGTCCTTCCAAAGTCCTTTCCCTGGCTCCTGCTTTTGGAGTACAAAGGGCCTTCTTGAAGGCTAGTGTCCCTACCAGGGCTCTGGCTTCTATCTCCCACAAATTATTCTTAATAGATGAATTTAAAGATAACCACTAGAACAAAATGCAAATTATTCTTAATAGATGAAGAACTACAATACTTTTTAAAAAATAAAAAGTAAATAAAGTAAGTCACATACATAATAAAATATATACCAGATTTTTTATTTGAATTTTTTGTTTAATTTTGATTGCCTTAGCTGTAAGATCACTATTATTTTAATCATAATTATAAAAGAAAGAAATGTTGCCAATTAAGCCACAGCACATCATCTTCTGTAAGACACTCCCAGTTTCAAAGATGTTAAAATGTTAAAAAGTGCATCAAGAGTTGTTACAATGCAGGATCTAAAAAAAGAAAAAATATATAAAATTTAACAGAACTAAGACCAAACACATAGGTCATACTAATAAGTGTAAATATAGCTCACACGTTAGAAGAAAAATATTTTCAGACTGAATCACAAAGTAAAATAGAAAAACTAAAAATAAAAGGATGGTGATGATATACCAGCAAAAACATCAAGAGTGAGTGAGTGTGTGAGTGTGTGTGTGTGTGTGTGTGTGTGTGTGTGTGTGTGTGTATGTGTAGGTATCATGATCCTAATATTACACATGAAAAAATTCAGGCCAAAAACTATTAAATAAGATATAGCAGTCATAAGTATCTGTGTATCAATATAAGATCAGCTTCCTGAATTAAGCATATACTAAAGAGATATAAAGAGAAATAGACAAAACACACTAATAATAGAACTTAATTCACCTATTTCAGTCAACCACAGATAGAGTTGAGAAAAAATTGTTATATCAATTTCTTTTTTTTTTTTGAGTTGGAGTCTCACTCTGTCCCCCAGGCCGGAGTGCAGTGGCATGCTCACTGCCACTGCAGTGTTGACCTGCTGAACTCCGGCGATCCCTCCGCCTGAGCCTTCTAAGTAGCTGAAATGACAGGCGTGTGCACCACACCCAGCTAATTTTTTATTTATTGTACAGGCAGGGTTTCGCCAAATTGCCTGGACTGGTCTCGAACCCGTGGGCTCAGGCAATCCACTTGCCTCAGCATCCCAAAATGCTGGGAGTACAGGCTGAGCCACTGAGCCTGGCCTATATCAATTTCACTAAATGTTTTGTATCCATCATAAATGAAGATCATATAGCTCCAGGGGAAAAGTGTACAACTTATGAGAAACAATAGATCACTCTCTTGTGTGACTTTATATCTGATGATAACCATGTATGTTGTGTGTTGAGAGGTGCGTAAAGATGGAAGAGCCAAATGGAAATATAATGAGTTTGTTTAAAAAGAATTGCAGTTTAGTAAACATTAGCAAAGTTTAAACTTTGTTTTGATAATTTAAGCCTTTTGAGAAAGATGCTAATTAATTCTTTGACATGAATTTCTATGATTATTAGAGAGAACAGCCATGGCAATACTGGCCTGTGTGAAGGCACGTGTGGGGATATCCAGGCATGAAATGTAGTCATTTATAAATTAATTAATCTTGTGACTAACCTTGGAACATCTGACTTAAAATTTAAAAGGTTAGGCTTGACAATAAGCGTGGAACCAGGACACTGAGTGATATATTTGCTGACTGTTTGCTATGCTCTAAATTGTCAGCCTTGACATGGAAAAAATATTTCCTGCTATTCTTTCATTGCAGTTCTTGATACTTAGCTAAAAGAACAGAAATACTTGAAGCAAATACATCGAGTTCCCACAGATTACATTCTGCGGAGTAGGGTGGGGAGGGGAGGGACGGAGATAAAATAACCAAATTTTTCTTAGGAATCATTTGGTTTCAAATAAGAAAACGGAGGCCCAGGTTGTTTAAACAATGTCACACAACTAGATAGAAGCACAATTGAGATTAGAACAAAGTTTACTGCTTTCCAGGAAGAAAAATTTTCAGTTTCTTTCAATTCCACTATCTGAATGAGTATTCATTAGACTTAGAACCAAACCAGTCTAGGATAAATACTACATTTCATATGATACATTTTAAACATTGTAATCTATCTATGAAGTGTTGTCAACATTTTTATAATTTTCTGGGCCTTATGAGGCATCTTATGGAAGTTTCATGCCTTAGCATTTTATAATCTAAGTTGATTGCTTCTTCCACAACATCATATTCATACAGTAGCAGACTCTTTTTTATTGGTTCTCTCATGGCCACTGGTCCCTTTTTCACTATTGCAGCTGTTTTGCTGACCTTATCTTCTCACTGGGAATGTGCCCAGTCAGCTGTGGAAAACAAAACCCAAGAAACAAAAATTTTAACAGTTGCATACATTTATTAAAAAAAAACAATGCATGCGGGGCTTCTTATGTTAAAAATCATTTGTACACATATTTCAAAGCCAAAGTGCACCAAATTTCCAAAATAAAGCTTGTGGAAACATTAACAGGCGTGAGTGGACTTGGTAAGCTGATGGTCCCCAAGCCAGATGTGAAGATAAAATGCTGTGTAGAGATGCAACAGTATTTCCCAAGTTAAACAAATTTTCAAAAATAGTAAACATGGTGACTTGACAATATCCAGAGTCAACAAAGGGAGCTAGGGTAAAGTGAAAACATGGTCTACAAATAGATGTCTGCTATGATGAATGCTTAAAAACTTGAGTTAAATGCCTTTATTCAAAAATATTTTAACTACCTGTAGTGTGCTCAGTATTGCCTATAATGGATCATTAATGTTGTCAGTTGTCTTTGTGTTTCTTTCCATTTCATAGATTCTTTGTGATAAACCTTGAATTCTAACATTGGCCAGCTACAGCAGGTACCCAGAATGTTTCTGGAAACTTCCTGACTGCTTACCTGGAGCCTGCCTTTTTATTTATTGTTTTAACCTCAGCTGGAGAGTAGGAGAGGGCTATCATTCATTGATTATTCAAATTTAAGAGACTAGTATATATTAAGAACCTGTTTGTTTTGAATTGTTATTGCCATACTTCCATGAGGGCATATTGTGAAGAAGATCTTCTGTCTTTTAAAAATGCAACACAAGCCAATAGCTATTCAGGGGTCTCTAATTTCTCATGTATTTGGTCTTGAATAGACTATATTTCTATATTTGGAAGTCATTGTCCTGTTTTCTTGTTATATTATATAATCTCTGTATTTTTTAGATCCTTTTGAGCTTTTTTTTTTTTTGCTTTCCTCCCAATAATGACCACTTTGTAATTCCTGTGTCTGTGGGAGGGTTCAGAATGAGAAGAGTAGAGGAAATGAATAGAATGTGAACTTGAATGAGACTGCCTGTAAGACTTTGGCTGATGGGAAAGAGAAGGAAGCAGGAGGCTGTGCTGGGGACCAACTCAGCTATAGAGTAGACCCCGAGGGAGATGGGCAGTAATTTAACTTGTAATATTTAATTATGTTGGGTAAAATTAACTGTCCTATTGTTAATGTAGATATTCAGTTATTCAACAACTTCCAGTCTGGTCATGATGGAGTAGCTGGTATTAGACTTTTGCTCCTATCTTTAAAAATGATAGTAGATCGGCAAAAAAATATGAACCAATAGTTTGAAGCATTGGACAGTGGCTTAAAGCCATGATCCTTGAACCAAGGGAAGCACTTGAGGTGGCCTCCATATTACCCTGTCTCTCTGCTCGAGGTGATTTCTAAACCACAGTGTGGAAACAGTTAGTCAAGCAAAAAGCAGATGTCTTCTGGGTGGAGGAAATGGAGAAGAGCATTGGTGGCTGCTATGATAGTGGCAATTTGTGTATCAAGTTATCAGATGGGAGAGAATAGCTGAGAAGTAGTCCCTTAATGCTATATAATGTCAGGTCCTTGACCAAAACTTAAACTGAACATGCTCAGGGCAAGATACCATGATGTCTAATAGAGAGAGAACAGCTCCTGAGAGAGTTGATCAGAAATTTCAGAGGCCATTCAGTATTTAAGAATTTCATCCAGTCAAACCAGAGACTATGTTGGAAATCCCTGTCATTCAATTAAAAACCCAGAAAGGTCACTCATTAAGGGTAAGAGTCATGCCATAGATGTAGGGGCCATGCTTGATGACTAACAGAAACTGAAATAGACATGACTGAAAGTCAAGCCTCAGCAAAGTTGAGGTGATCCATCAACCTTCCTGAACAAAACTCAGAGCTCTTTAGAGAAAGATAACAAAAATAAGAGTTTGTATTTGAATCTACACAATGTCCAATGCACACTGAAAAAAATCATTTCTATATGTGAAGAAGAAATATCTAACCCATTTGTCAGAAGGGAAAACAGTCAAAGGAGGGGAACTGATGAACCAGATGTTGAAATTATCAGGCAAGAATTTTAAAATAATTGTTATAAACATGCTAAAAAATTTAATGGAAAAAGTTGATGAAATTAGGTAACAGAAAATTTTTGCAGAGAGATTGAAATTCTAAAAAAGAACCAATTAGAAATTCTAGAACTGAAAAATATCTGAAATGATGAACTCATCAGAAGTACTTAACAGCAGACTAGACACAACAGATGAAAGAATAAGTAAGCATAAGAACAGATTCCTGAAATTACCCAAGTGAAGCACAGAAAGTAAAAATAACTTTTTAAAAAAGAATATAGGGTTGAAGACTATGAGACAATATCAAATTATCTAATATGTATGCTGTTGACATCCCAGATGGAGAAGAGAGAAAGAATGAGGGAAAGGAAATATTTGAAGCCATAATGGCCAAACATTTTCTAGAACTGATGAAAGATATCAACCCATAGATCCAAAAAAGCCCAGTGGCCTTCAAGAAAGATCACAAAAAAGACTTAGGCATACCTAAACACATCATAGTCAAACTGATGAAAACAAAAAATAAAGAGAAAAAAACTTAAAACAATATAGAAAAAGAATGATATTGCATTCAAGGGAACATTAAAAATACATTAGTAACAATAAGAAAAGCAGGATTAAAAACATCATGTTCAAGGAAACAATAAAAAGAATGATGGCTGTCCATCAAAAATAATGTCTATCAGAAGTAATGGAGATTAGAGGACAAAGGAAAGGCATCATTCAAGGGCTAAAAGAAAGAAAAAAGCTGTTAATCTAGAATTCTAAATCCAGTGAAATGCCTTTCAAAAATGAAGGTGAAATAAAGACATTTTCAAAAAAAAGCTGAAAATATTGTTGCTAGCTGTCTTACACTATAAGAAATAGTAAAGGAAGTTCTTCAGGATTGCTATGGTCTGAAAAAGTTTATATGTTGAATCCTAATCCCCAGTGTGGTGGTATTTGAAGATGGGACCCTTGGGAGGTAATTAGGATTAGATTTGGTAGTGAGAGTTGAACGCTAATGATGGAATTAATAACCTTATAAAAAGAGGAAGAAGTCCATATATTTGTCCTTTTTTATGGCTGCATAATATTCCATTGTGTATATGTACCACATTTTTGGAGTCGGTCATACTCAGTGATCTATCACAGAAACAAAGAACAGAGTACCATATGTTCTCACTCATAAGCGAACCTTGAACAATTATAATACTATAAGAAAACAATTGACAGTGATGGGAAACTGTCAGGGGAGGGGGGGTGGGATTGGCAGTTGAGGGAAACTGCTAGGGGAGGGAGGGGAGGGGCATACTTCATCAACAAGGGTACCTACATAATCAACGTTTGTATACCTGACCCTGAATTGTACCCCACATTTTTATTAAAAAAAAAAAAGAATTCTAGATATGATTGCCTGTGCGGGCGGGGGGAGGGGAAGAGATGAGAGTTCTGTATGTACACTAGGGAAGACCATGTTGTTTCCATCCAGTCTAATGAACTGGCTGCTACCCCTCATGGTCAATCAAAGATGAGAGGCTGAACCTGAGAGAAAAGGGGGTTTGATTTCTGCAACCAGGTTACAGGGAGATGGGTCGACATCATGACAAAATCTGCTCAAAGCAACACAAACTTATTTTAGTATTTATACCCAAATTTCATAGCCCGTCTCTCATTCTAAATTAAGATTAAGAAGCCTACATGCAGTTTCAGCATCACTTAGAATTTTTCTAATCAGTGTTCAAACCTCTAAGCCACAATTTAGGGTTGCATACTTTTCAACTGGTCATAATCTATTACTCACACAGTGAGTTCTGGTTCACAAGACTCAGTTAATGATTAACATTAAACAAAATCTAAATTAAACATGAGAGAAAGAAGTTATTATCTTAAAAGGTAGACACAATCTTAGAATTTTAAGGAGTTTCAACAGAGTCTATTTCTTACCTAAATCTGGTGGAGGTTTCTTCAGGGATGTGCAGTTTCTCTTTGTATAAATGGTTTGATGTAAATGGCTGTGTGGCTGTGTTTCCTACAGCATTTATAGGGTTTTTTTTTTTTAAAGATAAGATTGGCCTCCCAAACAAGCTTGGGCTAGGGCAAAGAACGAATAGCTGTATTCCAAGTGCAGTGTGGGAAAGAAAGGAAAAAGGTACGCTTTCAAATCTAAATGACCTGTGAGGCTAACTTAGTAATCAGAAGAAATCCTTTGATATAAATTTGAAGGATTTTAAATGGTCCCATTTTACTTTTTTGGTCTGCAACGATGTGAAGGAGGACCAGAAAAAGTACCTTTATCAAGGGTCAAACTAGGCTGACTTTGGACTTCCAGCTTCCAGAACTGTGAGAAAATAAATTTATTTTACTTAAGTCACCATTTATGATATTCTGTCAGAGAAGCCTGACCTAACTAAGACAAAGGTGACGAGAAAAGATCCCAGTTGGAAACCCACATCTTCAGGGAGAAATAAGGACCACCAGAAACATAAATGGGTAGGTAAATGGAAAAGACAAGTTTAAAAAATGTTTAGAATCTACTGACCATTTTAAAGCAAATAATAACAGGGTATGGGGGATTTATATGATATGTAAGGGTAAAATATATAATAAGTAACACAAATGGGTGAGAGTGGTTAAAAGAAATTAAACTGTTGTCAGGTACTTACATTGTATGTGATGTTGTATAATACCAATTGAAGGTAGAGTATGGTAAATTAAGAAGGCATATTTTAATCCCTAGAGAAACCATGAGGTTTAAAACAAAGAGTTGTTACTAAAAATCCAAGAGAAGAGATAAAAAAGAAAATAAAAAGTGCTTGATTAATTTGGAAAAATACTGGCAAGGAGGAATAAAGGATCAGAAGGGACAAATGGAAAGACAAATAGCAAGATGGTAGACTTAAACCCGACCATATGAGTAGTTTAAAAAGTAAACAGAATAAACCCAGCAATGAAAAGACAAAGACACCTCAAAATAGTAAGAGCCATCTCTAAGAAACCCACAGCCAGCATACTCTGCTACACAGACAGAAATTGGAACCATTTCCCCTGAAAACTGGAACAAGACAAGGATGCCCACTCTCACCCCTCCTTTTCAATGTACTTTTGGAAGTCCTAGCTAGGGCAATCAGACAAGAGAAGGAGATCAAGGGACTCCAAATAGGAAAAAAAGAAGTCAAGTTATCCCTCTTTGCAAATGACACAATTTTATACCTCGAAAACCCAAGAGAATCTATCAAAAACCTCCTTGCATTGATAAAGGACTTCAGCAAAGCATCAGGGTATAAAATAAATATGCAAAAGACAGTCGCATTTCTATATACCAACAATAAGCAAACAGAAACCCAAATAAAAAGGACAATTCCATTCACAAAAGCAACAAAAAAATGAACATTTGTATACCTAACCCTGAATTGTACCCCATATCTTTAAAATAAAAATAAAATAAAAAGAAATACCTTGGCATCTTCCTAACCAGAGATGTGAAAGGACTCTACAATGTAAACTTACAAAACACTGCTCAAAGAAATCAAAGATGGCACAAACAAATGGAAAACTATTCCATGTCATGAATTGGAAGAATCAACATTATTAAGATGTCCATCCTACCCAAGGCAATCTACTGATTTAATGCAATACCCATTAAATTACCAGGAACATTCTTCTCAGACTTGAAAATGACAATACAAGAATTCATATGGAAACATAAACGACCATGAATACCCAAAGCAATTCTCAGCAAAAAAAAAAAAAAGGAAGTATCATACTCCCAGACTTTAAACTTTATTATAAAGCTACAATAATCAAAACAACCTGTATCCCATGGAACAGGTTAGAGATTTCAGAAGCAAAACCTAAATTTCTCAGCCAACTCATCTTCGACAAAGTCTCTACCACCAACCACTGGGGAGAGGAGAACCTATTCAGTAAATGGTGCTGGGAAAACTGGCTGACCACATGAATTCAAAAAAGACCTCTACCTATCACCATACACAAAAATCAACTCTAAATGGATCAAAGTCCTAGAGATAAAGCCTCAAACTCTAAGAACCTTAGAAAGTGCAGGAGACACCCTTATGGAAGTTGGAACTGGCAACCAATTCCTGATCAAAACCACAAGTGCCCATGCCATAAGAGATAAGATGGACAAGTGGGAATTCATCAAACTGACAAGCTTCTGCAAAGCCAAGGACACCATCAAGAGAGCAGGGAGACAGCCCACAGACTGGGAAAAATATTTGCCAACTGTATGTTTGACAAGGGCCTAAAATCTAGGATCTACAAGGAACTCAAATGTGCCGAAAAGAAAAAAGCAAACAGCCCCATTACAAGGTGGGCAAAAGATATGAATAGACACTTCTCAAAAGAAGACATATGAGCAGCCAACAGATACATGAAAAATTGCTCATCCTCACTAGTCTTCCAAGAAATGCAAATTAAAACTACACTGAGATATCACCTAACTCCAGTCAAAATGGCCCTCATCAATAACTCAAAAAACAACTGATGCTGGAGAGGATGCAGGGAAAAGGGAACACTTATACACTGTTGGTGGGAGTGTAAACTAGTACAACCTCTGTGGAAAACAGTTTGGTGATTCCTAAAAGGTCCAAAAGTCGACCTTCCTTATGACCCTGCAATCCCTTTACTGGAAATACACCCAGAGGAACTCAAGTCACTCTGTGAAAAAGATACCTACACATGCATGTTGATTGTAGCATTATTCACATTAGCAAAAACTTGGAACCAACCATGCTGCTCATTGAAAGAGGACTGGACTAAAAAAGTGTGGTACATATACACGATGAAATATTACACAGTCATAAACAAGGACAAAATTATGAACTTTGCAGCAACTTGGATGGACTTAGAGTCTATAACACTGAGTGATCTATCACAGAAACAAAGAACCAAGTATCACATGTTCTCACTTATAAGCAGACCTTGAACAATTATCATAATACTATAAGAAAAGGATTGGCAGTAGCAGAAAACTGCTGGGGATTGAGGGGAGGCAGGATTGGCAGTAGTAGGTATCTGCCAGGGAAGGAGGGAGCACACCTAATCAACAAGGGTACCTACATAATGAACATTTGTATACCTAACCCTGAATTGTACCCCACATCTTTAAAAACAAAAAACAAAAAAACCCAAAGACAGAGACAGGAAAAAAGAAGACTCAACCCTATAAATGTTTACAAGAGACTCTCTTTGAATAAAGTAATAAAAATTTTAAACTAATTAAATTTTTTTAACTGCTCGTTTTTGTTTACCTACTCACTTATGTTTCTAGTAGTCCTCATTTCTTCCTAAACAGAAAAGTTAAGAATAAAAAAATGGAAAAAGTCATACCATAATCATAAGAAAGTAGATGAAGCTATATTAATATCATTGCTATATTGAATAGCTGATGTGTCTACATTAATATTTTCAGAGATAAAGAAGTATTTTCAGAGCCAGGCTCGGTGGCTCAGCCTGTAATCCCGCGCCTTGGGAGGCTGAGGTGAGTGGATTGCCTGAGCCTGCAGGTTCATGACCCACCTGGGCAACTTGGCAAGACCTCATCTCTACAATAAATCAAAATGAGCCAGGCGTGGTAGTGCGTGCCTGTAGTTCCAGCTACTTGGAAGGCTGAGGCGGGAGGATCACCAGAGCCCAGCAGGTCGAGGCTGCGGTGGCCGGGAGCGGCCACTGCACTCCAGTCTGGGGGACAGAGTGAGACTCCAACTCAAAAAAAAAAAAAGTATTTTCATAATGATAAAAGGTTAATTTTTCATAAAGTGTTAACTGTCCTAAATGTGTGCCTTTTAAACACATGCAGAAGTCTATACAACTAAAAGAAGAAATAACCAAACTCACATTATACCATTTATCTCTCAATAACTAATAGAATAAGCAGACAAAAAAATGGGTAAAGACATATAAGATTTGAACCACATTGCCAACCAATTTGACCTAATTGGTCAAATGTTGAAGACATTATATCCAACAACTGCAGAATATATATTCTTTTCAAATGGATAAGCAGCATCACCAAAATAGTATTTGGGGCCACAAATAATTCTTAATAAATGTTGAAGATTTAAAATTGAACTGAGTGTGTTTCTTGACCACATGGGAACTAAGCTGGAGATCAACAACAAAAAGATGATCAGATACGCTCCAACTGTTTGGAAGTTAAATAATATACTTTTATATAATCTCTGGGTTTAAGGAGAAATCACAAGACATATTAGAAAATATTTTAACTTGAATGATAATGGAAAATATAACATATCAAAAATTTAGGATGTAGCTAAAGCAGTTCTTTGAGGGAAATTTATAGGTTTACATACATATATTAGAAAAGAAGGAAGATTGAAAGTCAGATTCAGTTATACCCAAAGAAGTTAGAAAAAGAGAAACAAAGTAACCTTATAAAAGTTGAAAGAAGAAAATAAAGATGAGGGCAGAAGTCAAACAATAGAGAAAATCAACAGAAGCAAAAGGTGGTTTCTTAAAAAAGATTAATAAAATTAATAACTTCCTCATAAGACTGACTAGGAAGAGAGGGAGAGAGAGACTGAGGGAGAGATATACAAATTACCAATATCTCAAATGGAAAAAAGGGGCATTAGAAGGATAACAAGGGAATTTCATGAACTTATCGGAAATGAAGAAAATACACAACTGTTTGAATCTAATAGAAGAAGTAAAAAAATCTGATTAGTCTTATTGGTTAAAGAAATTGAATCTGTAATTTAAAATCTTCCCACAAAGAAAATTCCAGATACAGGCAGCTACATCAGTGAATTTTACAAATGTTTTAAAGCAGACGTCCCTAAACCCCAGGCCATGGACTGGTACCTGTTAGGAACCAGGCTGCACAGCAAGAGGTGAGTGGCAGATGAGCACATGAAGTTTCATCTGTATTTATAGCCGCTCCCCATCACTCGCATGACCATCTGAGCTTCGTCTTCTGTCAGATGAGCAGCAGTATTAGATTCTCACAGGCATACGAGCCCTATTGTGAACTGAGCATGTGAGGAATCTAAGCTGCTTTCTCCCCATGAGAATCTGAAGCCTGATGATAGCTGTGATGCTATCGCTAGGGAGTGGTTTCTAATACAGATTAACTTTAACAGTGAGGTGTGACTGCACAGAGATCATAATAAACCAACTACTTACAGACACATATCAAAACCCTATCAGTGAGTATCAAGTGAGTTGATGTACTTCAATTGTACGACTGCATCTGGTGGCAGGCTTTAAGTCAGAATCCAACACTTATTTTAGTCCACAGGGGCCCACCCATTATTTTATTTACCACTTCCATCAGTGCCTCTTTCTTTTAAATGGTGAGTTCTGCAATTATTTCATTATATATTGCAATGTAATGATAATAGAAATAAAGTACACAATAAGTGTTATGTGCTCGAATCATCCTGAAACCATCCTTCCTCCCTTCCCTGCCCTGGTTCGTGGAAAAAATGTCTTCCACGAAACTGCTTCCTGATGTCAAAGAAGTTGGAGACTGCTGTTTTAAAGAAAATAAATATACACTAAGCTTTCATAAACCCTTTTATATAAAAGTGGAAGACTTTCCAACAATTTTTGTGAGGCCACTAGAACCATAATACCAAAACCTAACAAGGATGCTACCAAAAAAGAAAAAAGAAAGAAAGTGATAGCCAGGCATGGTAGCATGCGCCTGTAGTTCTAACTACTTGGAAGGCTGAGGCGGAAGGATCGCCGGAGCCCAGCAGGTCGAGGCTGCAGTGGCCGGGAGCAGCCACTGCACTCCAGTCTGGGTGACAGAGTGAGACGCCAACTCAAAAAACAAACAAACAAAAAAAAGAAAGTGATAGATATGTCATCTATGTATCATGAACATAGAGGCAAAAATCCTAAACAAACTGTTAGCAAAATCAAAATCCAGAAATATCTAAAAAGGATTATATATCATGACCAAGTGAGGTTTATCTCAGAATTGCAACGTTGGTTTAATCTTTGTAAATCCACACATTACTTTAACAGAAATAAGGAAAAAAATCCAAATGATTATCTAAATAGAGAAAACAATTGACAAAATTCATCCCTGTTCGTGGTACTCATTTATTCAACAAATATTTATTAAATGCCTGCAAGGAATCATGGAGCTTGCATTAATGGAGTGAGCGAGGTGAGACGCAAAAGGACAGATGCATATATAATGCGGCATAAGCTAGCGAGAGTGTAATGAAGAAAAGTAAACCAGGAGAAATGCATAGGAGCTGATAGTCAAGAAAATCCTCTATGAGAAGGCAACCTTCTATCAGAGACTGGAATAATGTGTGTCTCAGTTCCTATCACTGCCATAATAAATTACCACAAACTTAGTGGTTTGAGCAACATAAATATTTAAGACATAATTCTGAAGCTCAGGAGTCCAATGAGGGTCTCACCAGGCTAAAATCAAGGCGTTGGCAGGGTTGTGTTTCTTTGTGAGGCAGATCCATTTAGTGCTCAGTTGGATTGTGGACGTGATTCAGTTCCTTGTGATGTAGGACTTGGCTCCCCATTTCCCTACTGGCTTTCAGCTGAAGACCATTCCCAGCTTCTAGGGACTGCCATGTTCCTTGGCTCATGAATCACTTCTTCCATCTTCACAGTCCGCAGTGGTGGATCTAGTCCTTCTCATGCTTTGAATCCTTCCTTCTACACCATCTCCATCCTGACTTGGCCAGGAAGGGTCTCAGCTTTTTCTGCTTTTAAGGACTCATGCGGTTACATTGGGCCCACCCCATGAGGCTATTTCAATCTCATGGTCCTTAACTTAATTAAGTCTGCAAAGTCCCTTTTGCTGTTTAAGATAACACATTCACAAGTTCCAGGGCTTAGGACATGGCTGCCTTTGGGGAGACATTATTTTGCCTATCACAAAACAGGTGGAGGGAAGGAAGGAGGAAGCTGTGTGGCTCTCTGGGAAAAGAGAATTCAAGATGGAGGGATGCAAAGTGCAAAGGTTCTGAGTCAGGGGCATGAGGGCAAGGGTGTCTGGGGAGGTTGGAACACAGGGAATGAGGGCATGAGCAGTAGGAGATGAAGCTGAGCAGCTTGATGGGAAACAGGTTATGCAGTGCCCTGCGTCCATGCATTCCATCGTCTCTAGTTGGGCAGATCTGCCAGCATTGTCATTCATTTTGTAGGTATTTGAGTGTTACTGACGGCCAGCATGGAGTCAGGGACTACATGATATGTATAGTGAAATGGCAGCACTGGGTTTCCATGGGGTCACACTCCAGTGGCTGGTCCTGGAGCAGCTTGTTGTAAATGCTGTACACTGCATGGAGGGATACTATGGGCTGAATTGTGTCCCCTCAAGAAAGCCATGTTGGAATCCTAACCCCAGCACATCAGAATGTGACCTTATTTGGAGACAGGGCCTTTACAGAGATAATCAAGCTAACATAAAGTCCTCAGTGTAAGTTCTAATCCAGTGGCTGGGGTGTCCTTACAGAAAGGGGAAATTTAGTCACAGAGGACACATCCAGAAGAAAGGCATGTGAAGCCACCAGGGAAAGACAGCCATCCAAGAACCAAGGAAAAAACCTTGATTTGGGACTTCTGGCCTACAGCACTGTGAGACAGTGGATTTCTGTTGTTTAAGCCATCATGTCTTCTATAGCGACCCAAGTAGACTCATACACAGGGAAGCCTGGCTGAAGGCAAGAGCAGCCTAGGCTCCCATTCCGGGTCCTGTGCCTAGAGGAAGATGTTACTCTGAAAGCTTCATACAGAGGTACCATCCACTCACCACGCCATGCCCTGCAGGGATTTGTCTATCCAGAATTTTTCTTTATTCATAAAAGGCTCTAGGTCATCTAGGACTGATCCTGATTTTTGCGCACCCAGTATCCACTATTGACTTCTTCCTTACTAATGTAATCTTAATCTTGCAGGGGTCCATCCCCTGCCAGGTCGTGAGGTTTCCTGAAGGAGAGACAGATAGGCGAATGATGAAAATATTATACTCGGACACCTGCTTCCTGAACAGATGCCAATTTAATGTTGGTTAACTGAAAGCTTTTATACCATTCATAAAGGGGCAAGACAAAGAAAATTCCTTCATGTACATATCCTTTAAAAGTTACCACCATCTAGTGGTCTTAGCAACAAACAAGCCAAGAACCCTATAAACATTCAGACAATGAGTCTTATTCATAAAGCCAAAAATGATAGTTTTAGTCCAAAGTCCCGAATTACAGTCCTTGAAATGTCTCAAGAAAGTTTCCAACTGCACATTTCTTCATGCAACAGTAGTTTTCCTTCTGGGGCTTCTATGACCTTCAGAGCTTTGTAATCGCCTTTCTTGTCCAAGTGTCTTCGTTACTTTTCTCTTATCCTGCAATGTTTATTTCTAAAGAAAACTCAAAAGAAGCTTTTAGTAATGGTTCCCAGGCCCCCAAGGTTGCTTTCTGTCTTTAGTTAATTTATCATAAAAGTGTCTGATTAGTATATTATGAGTTCAGTGAGAACCCATTCTATAAACGTTAACTTAGAATTTTAACTATAGAATTAAGTAAAAGCTTTAACGATTAATCTTTATTCTAAGTCTGTGAAAACAGTGTTATAAATCACCTACATAACTCCTAGATAAGTGTTAGCATTTATAATGAATTCATAATGAACTTACAATAAACGTGTGCATCTAAAAACCTTATGTCTAAACACTAAACTACATAATTCTAAATCAAATAAGGAGTGAATATACTTATATAATTTATTACTCAAGCAATATCTAGTAACTTATAACCAAGTGAAAGAAAGCATTCTTGATGTGCTTCAGAGTTTAACCCTTGCACATGTTAGAAAAGGCCAAACGGCATAGTGGGAAAATGGAAAAATGAACCATGACATTCTCAGGTTAGCTGTGAGTACTTCACATAAACATGCCATTTTCTTCTTCCACGACTGCACAGAATTCTTCGGCAGTACCAAACAGCAAAGGTGGAAGACAGAAGGGCCTCAGCTTCCCAGGCTTGCCCTGAGGCCCGGGGTCTTTGGCCCACCAGGACCCTGTCAATCAGGTGGGCCTCTAAGGCTGGCTCCCAACACAATCTTATTCCAAACAACCACAATCTACAATTAAAACAAAAACAGAAAGCAGACCAAACCAACAAAGACTCGGATTTCCTGGCTTGCTCATGTGACTAAGGCCTGTGGGCTCAAAGCAGAAGTTGTTTAGTGGGACTTGAAAGAAAATCCCCTTAAAAATGGAATGACTCAGCCAGATTGGGCTGCTTTTCCCCTTCTTCCTGTTGCCACTTCTAGCAGTTATCTTGGAAGTATAAGGATGTGGGTCATACCCAAGAGATGACCAAGCTCAAAGGACTCTAGGGTGATAGCACCTGGAGCTGTCACACTGGCCCTACATCGCTTCTGGCAGGCAGGGGGAATGCACTCTAATTTTTTTCTAAGTCATTGTTGTCTAGTCATTGTAGATAGAGCTGAGTATAACTCCTAACTGATTCAGTCTGCAGTCCGTATTTCACAAAAAGTTTTCTACATAATAGTCCAACATTCCAAAATTAAAGGCCAGCTGCAAATACGATGCTTCTTTTTGAAGTTTGATTTAGGTGCTTTTGTAGGAAGCAGAAAAAGACCAGGCACTACCAGCCATATAACCTTGAGCACTTCACTTAATCCTTAGTCTCCCCATCTGTAAAGTGGAGACAGTGATAATTCCCATCTCTTAGGACTGTTATGGGGAGAGTCCATCAAAAGCTCTTAGAACAGGCCCAGACACCTGCAAAGAGCTATAGACAAGTTAGGTACCCTTAAAAATCATAGTGAGAACCATATCTTTTGAAACCATTTCCCTCCTAGACTTTCATATGTCCAATTCAGGTCAAGTTCTGGACTGAGGCAGTCATAACAAACAATCTAATCATTGACATAAGCATCAGTAGCACATTTTCTAAACCAGAGTCCTAGCGTTGGTCACTTTCCCCTGCAAATCGTACTTTCGTAATAATGCCAATGAAAGTTGACTGAGGTCAGGATGTGCTGGAGATGTTTTGTTGCCACAGCCTGCCAGGGTGGCAGGGCTGCTCCTAGGCTCTGAAGTTCGCACAATTACATGATATCAGTACACCCAAAGTTGCACAGGCCAACCTGCATCAGTCAAACTCCCCAGAATTTTTTGTGCAAATTAATAATCTTCAGTGAGGTCCATACTTTCTCAGTGCTCAACACCCTGGTTTTGGTGTCAGCTACACACCAGGAAACTGATTAGGAATCCAGAATTGTCTGGTGCACATAGAGTTATCTTCTGAGGGTAGGGATTTGTGTTTATATCCTTGTCTTATGCCCTCAAAGCCTTGAACAGTGCCTGGCACACTGTTAGGGTCACACTCCCAGCGGGGTCTCCAGAATGTTAGGTCAGGCCTGCCAGGAGTGTGGGTGTCTGGGGTGTAATCGGTGCTGCAAGAAAGGTGCAAATAATTGCAAGGAAGTTAGATTAGATAATATAGTTTATTTAGAAAGTAAATTAGAGAGAGCGAGAGAAAGAGGAGATTCACACCTCCCCAAGGTAGGGGAGAGGGCCAAAGCCAGGAAACATGGCCTGGCCATAGCTCAAAGAGCACATGGCCACACCATAGCTTAGCAAGGTAAGGGCTGCAATGGCTTGGAAATAGCGAATGGATTCTCATAGTTGAGTCCTTTTAACCTTTCCATTTGATGAGAGAAGGTCATTAAGGTGATTGGATGATGGTCTGCTCGGCATCATTACAAAGGGACAGACAAGTGCGGGTACTGATGTCAGATGATGGACAGCAGGCAGAAGGGTGGGTTAGTCACATGATTGCTGTCATGGTGGTGGGCTAGATGGGAAGAAACAAAAGAAGGGGTTTTTCCTGCAAGAGACCTGTCAGATGTTCTCAGTCCACAGACTCTTTAGCAAAAAGGTAGTCTTATTGTCATCTCTATGGCTTCAGCCAGCTATGGAGCCTGAAAGTTTCTTAGAGATTATTAAGCTAAACCATGAATTGAATGGTTAGGCTGTCCTTGTCCTGCATCTGATGGAGATTTGCCAAGGGGGTAGGGTAGGCTGCCAGCTTGGCTTGCAGTAAAATATCTGAATGCTTCCTAAAACCTGCCTATTGGAAACCTAATTTATCCGTGTCTAACCTGTGCTGGATTCAAAGCGTGTCAGTCTAAGCAAAAATGAGTATGCTGAGGTAAAAAGTTAACTAAGTTTCTTGGGGTCCTTCCTTTCAGTTCCCACCTCTTGCTATTTCAAAAATATTCTTATTTGCGACTAGGGATTAGAGACAGAGGTTAGATTTTTGTATCTGCTTCCTGCTGAGTGAGGGTTATAGAGCTGTCCCTACCTGTCTAGAGAAAGAAGAGGGGATGAGAGAACAGGAGCCCATGGTGTTGAGTATCTTTAGTATCTGTATACAATGCACTGTGTATAAGAGTATACTATTAGAATTAATTCTACTATAATAAAGGTCATTGGAGCCAATGCTATGGCATATTGAGGCTTTGAGGTCTGGTAAAATATATTTATAAATAGTTACCCCAGTGGACTGGACACGCACTACAGGAATCCAGGCAGTTTTACTGTTGTACTAGTGAATTCCTCAGTCCATATGTGGATGTCCCCGCAGCTTGTCTTCAAGTTTCTTTGGGTTTTGTGATAAGAATTTATAGACAGTTATAAGGTGTTTTGTTAATAATAACTTCAACAAGGAAATACAGCTATTTTGACAAAGTCTGAAGAAGAAAAAGTTGACAACATTAGAGACATGTAGTTAGGGTGTAGCTTAAATTGTAGGAAATTATAATGAACAAGAGAATTTAAAACAGGTAAACGTTGCCAAGAGAAAACTGTTCCTTTTGTTTTTATAGTAGGTCTGATATACCTTCACAATGATTGATATGCTAGAGGAGGGCGAAGCCCAGGTAACCTCTATTTCAGAGAGATGGGAGATTGACATTTCTCCGCATTTGATGAGAGGAGTGGTATGGTATTGGCCTTCTGATGGGGAAATATGACCTTAAAGTTTAGCAGAAATAATTAGTGATACTTTAAACAGAAAGTCATTTTGTTATCCATCCTATATTGGATTAGTAATCCTTGTGCCTGGAAGGAGATTTTAAAGTCGTTAGTAATTTGGCACTTGAAAAGCACTATGGCTGATTACAAACCGTTGTTGAGTGAAATCCATTTACCTGGTCTGCAGGCATTTTAGGAGCAGGATGTGGGTCAGTTGTGGTTCCTGAGGCTTTTGTTCCTTACCCCACCCCTAGAGAGACTGAATTAAGAACTTTAAGAGTTTAAGTATTAAAATTTTTAAAAACATAATGTTATAACACAGGATTACAGGTCACTGTAAGTTACTTTTCTCCACAAATGATAGTTCAAAGATTTTGAAAAGTAAAAAAAAAGGAAGCTTCATTTTTTAAAATTAAAAAAAAAACCACTTGTTTTTTTGTAACAAAGACGATGGGGGTAGGGAGGACTAAGTGAATTTGTCTCTTCCTTCCCTCCTCTGTTGTTTACTGGAGAAAATGCTTCTGGAGATTAGGGAGGGCCAAGGTTGGGGCTCGGGTGAGGGCAGGCTGCAAAGTATTGAAGGCAGTCGGAGCTGATGAATGCTCTCCTATCACACATCGTAGGTATTCATGCAGTATTTGTTTGACTAATGAATGAACGGAGGGTCAGGAACAAATAATGACAATTCATCGAGGCTAGTAGCATGCAGCTTAAATGCCAGTTCCTGGGATCCACCAAGAGATTCATGCTCAGTAAATACCTGGTGAAGGGGCCACCACCAAGCCACAAGTAAAGCCACATCCCCTCCCTTTCCTGGAAATGGTGACCCAGCAAACTAAAATGGCTATGGAAACGGTGTTCTTTCTTTGTTCTTCCTCAGTGCCTTCCTTTGTTCTCCCTCCGCACCCCTTCCTGCACCCGCGAAAAACCCACCAACCTGGATGGAGCTCTGCCAGCCGACCAATAATCGACTGACAGGTCGCCCTAAGCCCCCATAAAGGCTGGAGGGCCCTGGCTTCAGCGCTACAGCCTGACCCTCAGGTCCAGTAGCCACCTGGTTCGACCCATTAAATCTCTTGGCCTTAACGGATGTTAAGTCTCACTGTGCGCCACCGTCTTTCACCTGGTATAGGTTGAGTATCCCTTATCTGAAATGTTGGGGAACAGAAGTGCTTTGGATTTCAAATTTTTCAGATTTTGGAATATTTGCATATGCATAATGAGATAGCTTGGGAACAGGACTCAAGTCTAAATAGTTAAATTTATTTATGTTTTTTATATACCTTATACTCATAGCCTGAAGGCAATTTTATGCAACACTTTAAACAATTCTGTACGTGAAGCAAAGTGTGCACATGGAATCCTCTGCAAAAGTCTTACTAACTCATGTCTGTGCTTACATATTTTTGGATTTTGTAGCATTTTGGATTTAAAATTTTTGGATTAGGGATGCTCAACTTGTATTTGGGTTAATTTGGCTATGACTAATAGAAGTTAATGGTGGCTTTAAAAGGTAGATATTTATTTCTCTCTCATGTTTGAGAGAGGTTGGCAGTGCTGAGCTGGATAGTTCAAAGATTTTGAAAAGTAAAAAAAAACAACAAAAAACTTCACTTCTTAAAAGTAAAAAAAAAACAACAACTTGTTTTTGGTAACAAAGACAATGTGGGAGGGGGGCTAACTGAATTTGTCTCTTCCTCCCCTCCTCTGTTGTTTATAGGAGAAAATTCTTTGGATTTAAGATTGGTAGAATATTCTACCCCTCCAGGGGCCTATCCTTCTTCTATCTTGCTTTGCCATGATGGGCTTCCGTTTCCAAGATCACCTCATGATCCAAAATCAATGCTGAAATTCCAACCATTATGTTTGCACTCCAGCTAGTAGGAAAGAGGAAGAGAAGAAGATGCAAAGGGTAAATACCAGCTATATGTGAGAAGCCTTCTTGGAAGCTGTGACATGGCATCTCCATTATATCTGGCTGGCTAGATGCCACGTAGCCATACCTCTCTGCTTGAAAGCTGAGAAAATGTATTCTCTGTCCTTGGCTATCTTGTGTCTAACTGAAAGATGGAGTTTGTATTGCAATGGAAGAAGAGGAGCAGACATGTGAGGGGACACTCCCAATGACCACCACACCTGCATTTTAAACCACCATCCAGGGTGATTCCAGTGCAAGTGGCAGACCCTCTCTGGAGAAATACAACTGAGGTGGCAGTAGTGGAAGTAGTGGGGAACTGGTGGAGAAATGGCGGAACTCTCCAGGGACTGTGTTCTCTCACAGAGATAATGCTGGATGCCATCAAATTCTTGGCCTGAAGCATTCCTTCATTCAGTTAGCCTATGACAGGATGCCTAAGAGGGCCCTCTCTTATGGTTTGTCATTTGTGGGCCATGTGCTTTTGATACATTACCACTTTATCCTGTAGAATTGTCAGCATCACCCCATCGCCACTTTACAAGTGAGAAAAGTGAGTCTTGGAGTGGTTTAGCAGCACCTTGATGTCCATGTGAAGGTGGCAAGACTGAGACTAAAATCAAGTCTGACTTCAAGCCTTCATTCCCTCCCCTTCCTCACTCCATGCTGTGACTCCTTCCTCATCCTCTGGAAGAACAGCACATAGTTTCTTGTCTGCCCCCATCTCTTCCACAATTCAGGCCACCTTGTAAGAGGGGCATGTCTACATGCAGTTGACATTTTGTGTTATGAGATCATTTCTACTAGTTTCCCTCTTGAAGGGTAAAGTTATTTCCAAATGGTAGGGAAAACTTATGATAATGCAGTGTAGTCGGAGTATGAGTTTGACTCATACTCTTTCATAACTAGCTGTGTGACCTTGGGCGAGTCACTCAGCCTCTCTGAGACTTAGTTCTTCCATCTGTAAGATGGACCATCACAATGCCGCACTATGCTGTGTTATATTTATGTGCTTATTTGACTATTTCCCTGTACCAGGTTGTGAGATCTAAGAAGGCATAGGATCAAACTGTCTTCATCGCTTGTTTCCTCACCCCATGGAAAACACCAGGGACCTTGATGTGCCCTGTTTGCCCTTCCTGGCATGCTGAGGATACTCAGTTTATGGTAGTGGAATAAATGGAAAGTCCATGACACAGTCTCTAGTTTTGGCTGAGGGTAAATTTGAGCTGTTTGGACTATGAGGCTTATGGGCTAGAGAAGAGACTCCCTAACTTGTGAGAGGAACCAGATAACTGTCCAGTAACATAGTCTTTAAAAAAAAATTTTTTTTTTAATTTTAAAGATGTGGTACAATTCAGGGTTAGGCATACAAATGTTCATTATGCAGGTACCCTTGTTGATGAAGTGGGCCCACCTCTTATCTGGCAGTTTCCTGCTACTGCCAATCCTTTTCTTATAGTATTACGATAATCATTCAAGGTCCATTTATGAGTGACAACATGTGATACTCAGCCATTTGTTTCTGTGATAGATCATTCAGTATTATAGACTCCAAGTCCATCCAAGTTGCTGCAAAGTTCATAATTTTGTCCTTGTTTATGACTGTGTAATATTCCATCGTGTATATGTACCACATTTTAAAAGCCCAGTCCTCTTTCAATGAGCAGCATGGTTGGTCCCATGTTTTTGCTATTGTTGCATGTGCAGGTATCTTTTTCAAAGAGTGACTTGAGTTCCTCTGGGTATATTCCCAGTAAGGAGGTTGTGGGATCATATGGAAAGCCAACTTTTAGACCTTTTAGGAATCACCAAACTGTTTTCCACAGAGGTTGTACTAGTTTACACTCCCACCAGCAGTGGAGAAGTGTTCCCTTTTTCCTGCAGCCTCTCCAGCATCCGTTGTTTTTTGAGTTGTTGATGATGGCCATCCTGACTGGAGTTCGGTGGTATCTCAGTGTGGTTTTAATTTGAATTTCTTTGATGACTAGTGAGGCTGAGCATTTTTTCATGCATCTGTTGGCTGCTCGTATGTCTTCCTTTGAGAAGTGTCTATTCATATCTTTTGCCCATTTTGTAATGGGGCCATTTGCTTTTTCCTTTTTGGCACGTTTGAGTTCATTACAAATCCTAGACGTTAGGCCTTTGTCAGACATACAGCTGGCAAATACTTTTTCCCAGTATATAGGCTGTCTCCCTGCTCTCTTGACAGTTTCTTTTGCTTTGTAGAAACTTGTCAGTTTGATGAGGTCCCACTTGTCTAACTTATCTCTTATGGCATGGGCACTTGGGGTTTTGATCAGGAATTGGTTGCCAGTTCCAATTTTTGTAAGGATGTCTCCTGCATTTTCTAAGCTTCCTGTGGTTTGAGGTTTTATCTTTGGGTCTTTGATCCATTTAGAGTTGATTTTTTGTGTATGGTGATAGGTAAAGGTTTTGTTTCAGTCTTCTGCATGTGGTCAGCCAGTTTTCCCAGCACCATTTACTGAATAGGTTCTCCTCTCCCCAGTGGTTGGTGGTGGAGGCTTTGTCGAAGATGAGTTGGTTGAGAAATTGAGGTTTTGCTTCTGGGATCTCTATCCTGTTCCATCAGTCTATATGCCAGTTCTTGTACCAATGCCAGGCTGTTTTACTTATTATAGATTTAAAATAAAGTTTAAAGTCTGGGAGTATGATACCTCCCGCTTGGGTTTTTTGTGTTTTTTTTGCTGGGGATTGTTTTAGTGATTCATGGTCATTTGTGTTTCCATATGAATTCCTGTATTGTCATTTCCAGTTCTGAGAAGGATGCCGCTGGTAATTTAATGGGTATTGCATTAAATCTGTAGATTGCAGCACCCACATTCTCAATGTGGCTTTGCTCTTCCTTGATCCTTATCCAAACCCATGAACTCTGGGATAAATGTTAATGATCCCAGCACATCTACTAGGAGAATTGAAGAAAAACTGCTCTCTTCTCCTTCAGGACCAGAATAAGGAAGTCCATTTAGCATTTAGGAGCTTTTATCAGCTCCCTGGGAGCATACAGGGACTCACTTTAGCCTGTAGGTACAGTTAATACAATGTGAGACAGAGTAGAGAAATGGATAGAGCTCCAGGAGCAGATTAAGAATTCCAAGAAAGTGATACTTCATGGCCACAGGAAATCTTTCAATACTTTTTTCTTTATTAATCATTTTTGTTTCAGTGTATAAAAAAATCATTAATTGTTATCATTCCCAGCAATTTCACTCCTGAGAAATTCTTGCCTGCAAAAGCAAATGTGTACTAGAAAAGTACATAGAAGCATTTTTCACAATAGCAGAAAACCCAGAAGCAACTCAAAATGTTCATCAACAGGAGATTGCATAAGTAAATTGTGTTCCAGTCATGTGATGGAATATTATGCAACACTAAAAATTAGTGGACTATTGCCAAGTGCAACAACAAGGATGACTATTAGGATCATAATAGTCATTGAAAAAATGAATATTTTTATATTATTTAATTGAAAAGCAAGCCACAGTATGATAACATTTTATAAAAGCAAAGAGAATTATATGATGTAATGCTTAGGGAGACATATAAAGAAGATAAAATAATTGTTTAAGCAAGGACCTAGAGACGCTCTCTACTTCAAGCCTCTTGGTAAAAACTATCAGTATTTCTTTTTTTGAGAGTTGTAGCAAAATAAAATTAAAGAACAAATCTTGAGGTGGTTTTAGAATCTCTTTTAAGTTGTATCCAATCATTCTGACATATAATCCATCCATTAAATTGAGTGTTGCTATGTTGGTCCTTAGAGACACAGAGGAGCCCAGCAAGATGTGGTTCCTGCCTTCCAGGAGCCTACAAGCAAGTCAGCAGGACCCATGGTTATGTGGGACACATGCAGGACAGTAGTACCAGCATTCTCTGTTTGTGAGAGGTGCTAGGCTACAAGTGGACTCTGGAGACCAGCTGCCTAGATGCTAAGTGATCACTTATCTGCTTGTGACTCTAGACAACTTGCTTCATCTCTCTGTTGCTTAATTTTCTTGTTTCAGTGTACACATGGTCTCCAACTTAAGATGGTTTGACCTTATGATGGTAAGAAAGCAAGACACATTCAGTATAACCCGTACTTTGAGTACCCACACAACCACTCCGTTTCTCATTTCTAATATAGTTTTCAATCAATTACACGGGCTATTCAACACTTTATTATAAAGCAAGCTTTGTATTAGTTGATTTTTCCCACCCATAGGCTAATGTAAGTGTTCTGAGCACGCTTGAGTGGGCTGGGCTATGCTATGATTTTTTTAGGTGGCGTATTAAATGCATTTTTTGACGAATGATTTTTTTAATGTACGATGGGTTTATTGGAATGGAGCCCCATTGTAAGTCAAGGATCATCTGTACACATCTGTGTACACATGTACACACACACACATACACACACTGAAGATAGTACTAGAACCATCTTTGTAAGGTTGTTGTGGTGACTAATTGTGTTAGTAAATGTGTTTGAAACAGTGAGTAATACTTATTAAATGCTCATTAAATGGTATTTATTGTTATTATTATTTTACTGTTATCAGTTAAGGAATTCTTTAGTCAATGAGACCCAACATCTCCATGGTTTCAGTACTGGCAGGAGATGGCCATGTAGTGAGGGATGGCTGGGACAGCTGGCTCTGGTCTGTCCCGCATGAGGTCCACCTTCTTGTAGGTGAGGATGATGTGAGTGTGTCTCCCTCTCTTATTTTAATTGTGGTAAAATAGAGCAAATTTACCCTTTCAGCCATTTTTAAGTATCTGATTTGGTGAAATTAAGTAAATTCACGATGTTGTGTGACCATCATCACTATTCATTCCCAGAACCTCCTCATTATCCCAAACAGAAATTCTGTACCCATTAAACAATGGCTGCCCATCTTCCCCTGCTCCTAGCTCCTGGTAACCTCCAATCTACCTTCTGTCTATATGAATGTGCCTATTCTAGATATTTCATGTACGTGGAATCATGTTATGTTTGTCTCATTTCACTTAGCATAATGGTTCATTTCACATAGCATAATGGGTTTTTTTTGTTTTTGTTTTTGTTTTTTGTTTTTTTTTGAGTTGGAGTCTCACTCTGTCGCCCAGACTGGAGTGCAGTGGCCACTCCCGGCCACCGCAGCCTCGACCTGCTGGGCTCCAGCGATCCTTCTGCCTCAGCCTTCCAAGAAGCCGGAATTACAGGCATGCGCTACCACGCCCGGCTGATTTTTTGATTTATTGTAGAGATGAGGTCTCGCTGCCCAGGCGGGTCTCCAACCCACGGGCTCAGGCAATCCACTCACCTCAGCCTCCCAAAGACGCGGGATTACATGCTGAGCCACCGAGCCCGGCTAGCATAATGTTTTTAAGGTGCATCCGTGTTACAGCTTATGTCAGAATTTTATCTCATTTCAAGGCTGAATGCAATTTCATTATATGTATATACCACATTTTTGTTTAGTCATTCATCTGTTAATGGACATTTGGGTTATTTCTTCCTTTTGGCTATTGTGAATAATGTTGGTGTAGAAGTATCTGTTTGAGTCCCTGATTTCCATTCTCTTAGGCATATGCCTACATGTGCAATTATTGGATCATACGGTTATTCTACGATTAACTTTTGAAAAACCTACCAACATTTTCCACAGTGGTTGCACCATTTTAAATTCCCACCAGCAATACACAAGAGTTCCAATTTCTCGACCTCCTTACCAACACTTGTTACTTTCCATTTGTTTGATCCTCGTCATCCTAGTGGGTGTGAAGGGGTACTTCATCTTCTAAATATGCTGCTAACTCATCCAGCATCCAGACACTTATTGCTCCCTTTTTAAAGCTATAGCCAAAGTACACTTTGAAAAAGTAGGGTAGAGTTTTCAAGAAGGCCTTATTAAGTATCAAAGGGAACGAAAGAGAAAACATGAACATAAAAGAAGCCTGAAAAGAGTTCTGCTTGCAAAAGATCTTAGTTATGCAAACTTGCTTGGGATGCAGGCCCTGGCCCATTCACTTCTTACTCCTCCAACCCTCAGAGGCTGGGACAACTAGAACGGCTCTTGATGTGGGTTCTGTTTCTCTACTGCCGTTCTGTGTCCACACCGAAGGCATCACCAACAGCCCGCAGACTCAGCCTTTCAGATGCGCTGAATTGTCTGCTCAAGTGAGTGATTCTAATTTATCTGCATCTCTAAGACCTTTCCACTTGGTCTTGTTTCTGGACTGGTAAACTTTTCTCAGTCTCCAGATGACAGACAAAATTTCTATAACTGACTCAATAAATTATGTTACCCTTCAAGTAACATAAGGGCTACAGGATACAAGTCCAACAAATAACAATACCTACCCACGTACACCTACAGCATCAACACAACAGACATAAGTACATCACAATGGTGAGTCCTTCGACAAAAATCTTGTTAAAAATATGAGCCCAAGAGATTTATTTGCCTGGGTGTTCTTGTTGTCCAGTAACAAACCACCCCAAAACAATGGTTTGAAAAGTTGCCACTATTTATTTTGTCTATGATGTGGGAGTTGACTGGGTCTGCTAGGCAACCCCTTTGCTTGGAATTTCTGGTTGTAACCCGTGGATGACTGAGACTGGAGTTGACTTGAAAGTTTCCTTAGTCATGTCTGGCACCCGGGCTGGGAAGACCGGACAGCTAGGCCTCTTTGGGCATCTCTCTCTGTCTCTGTCTTTTCTCTTTCCATGAATGGTCTTTCCTGCATGACCCTCTCTGTGTAGCAAGACTTCTTACATGGAAACAGAGCCTCCGTTCCCTGGTGACTTGTGAACCTCTTCATCTGCCCTTCAATATCTTCCCATGAGGACAAAGGAAAGCGGTTAGTGCTCAGGTTAATAGTGTACAACCAAGACCTAGCAGTTTAAAATCTATATAATTAAGTGGAAACATTTCAATTAACCATTCAGCATACAGGTTGCAACTAATCTTTGAGTGCTACCCAGTTTTTAATATGAATTTGCTACTTTTTGAGGAATGAGCCCAGACTTCCCCTGGCAGGGCTGTAAGGGGGGAAATGTGGGCCTACTGGATACTTGGGAGCTGATGATTCTCGCAATGGAAAGCAAGATGGCAAGGGGTGGTTTGGACTCCAGCTGCTAGGTTAAACTTCCAGCTCATTCGGTGTGGTCTTTCAAGCAAGGTTCTCAAATGTCAGTCTTCTCCCCCTCCTCTGAAAAAATGAGGATAACAGTAGCACCTACCTCATGGCTGTTGTGAGGAATACATGAGATATTTTACCAAATTATTTAGAACATTTTTATCACAGAGTAATGATCCCTAAGCTGTTAGCGATTATGAACATTTGTTTAAGATCTTAGAATTTTTGCCGTGAAGCATAGGCTTTTTATTGGCAAGATTTTGGCATGATGTTCCTAACTCTCAAAAAACGTTGATGTGAGTATATGTGAGTAGACATAAATAGAAGAATAAAAATGTTCAAATTGATTTGATACAAAGACAATTCTCCTTTAGTAATTATGAGGCTATAAAAAGAATGAGAGCAGCATTAGTCTTCTCAACACACTTCCAGAACAAGTTGGCTCAAGGGTAAATTACAGTACACACAAGTCCTAAGTACCCTGGAAGCTCCTTTGCACATCCCTATGAAAATTTCAGAGCTGAAGGCACTTTTTGGAAGCAAAAAAACCTGCCAAGCAGGAGAGTGAAAATTGGAATTGCCAAAACTGAAACAAAAGTAAACATATTTCACTATTTTAAGGAGGCACCAAGGTTGAGCTTTGCAGCTATTGTCCTGTATAAAAGAAAATACCAGCCCCTGCTAGAAAAAAATGGAATGTAATTATGTTATGATGAGCTGGGGGAAAAAATGGCAAAGAAAAATTGTGATGCAAAGCATGATGGATGCTGTTTTGTCGATTGGAACTGCTGGAATGTAGCAGTAGAGCGAAGCAGCATAATGACTCTTTTTCTTCTCTTCCAATTTGGCAAGCAGAAATGCAGCAACGTACCGCATCTTTTTGTTTTGTATTTTTTTCTCAACATAATTATGTCAGGTTTGTGGAATGGATCATAGAGTTATCGATAATGAAAATAAAGCAGATATACCACTTTGAGGTAAAGAGCTGCAATTCTGTTGAGTAGAGATTTCCTGTTGCTTATTTATATTTTGAAAATTACATGGGGGTCTTCTCTTAAGGTCATTTACATGATGGCAAACTATCCATCTTTGAGTACATGGCTTCCAGGTACATTGGGTTAGTGCTAATCACATTTTAAATCATGATTTATGTCAGAGTCAGGAAGACTCAACTCAAAGCATTCATCAAGGAAACTTGATTTGCTGTTTTTCTTCCGCAGCGGGTGCAGTCTAGGGACTTGGTTTGGTGGCAAGTGAATGGATGGTCTTCACAGAGCAAGAGGTGTAGTCTGTTTCATGCAGTCTTTTCATTTCACATATTTTCATATTAAACAGCTTAATAACTAAAACTAAGTGATTATTCAGATATTTTGATTTAACCAGATTTCTTGAAGCATATGCTTTCAATTTTAGTTAATGGGGAATTCCCCATTTCTAATTTAACAGATAACCATGGATACAGGGTGAATACATGTTTCACATCTAAAGAAAACCAAATAATACCACAAAGAAGATGTAATTAATCCGTTTTATTTAACAGAAATAACAAGCAAACATATATTAAATGTGCAGATGTATATTTAAAAAGTAACTTTGGAGTCCATCATGTGGGATGAATTGGCAGCTGAAGGACTAAGGCACAGAGATCAATTAGAACATTATTCCAAGAACAAGCCAAGAACTCCTGACCCCAGACAGTGGTAGTCAGTTGGAAGCAGGTGGACAGCTTTGGTGGACGAGGAGGGAAGACGCCTAAGTAGAATAGATTATGAGCATTGGCACAAATCTTAGGGTGTAAGACAAAACAGGCTGTTTTACACAAGACTGCCATCAGACTGAACTTTGTTTCTAACATATTTTTTCTTCACTGAGTTACGGCTACACTTAAAAATAAAATCATTCTTATCGTTGTACCTGAAGATTCTGAGTGTCTAATGCCCTTTATTAATGCAGTGTTTACTCGGGGCTTCTCTCCCTTTATACTAGGTCATTTAGAAATGAAGACTTTTAGGTCAGTTCATTTAGAAATGAAGAATTTTTAAGAAAATCACATAATCATAGTTTTATTGGCTATTTTATATGTAAAATATATTTGCATATAAAATATTGCTAGGAGAAATTAAAGATCTAAATAAGTGGGAAAATATACCATGCTTATGAATGGGAGGACTTGAATACAGCTAAAATGTCAATTCTTCCCAAATCAATCTGTAGATTTAATCTGATCCCAATTAAAAAATAAAAAAGAGCAAATTATTTTGGCAAAATTGATGAATTCTAAAGCTAGAATGAGTAAATTCTAAAAAGTATATGAAGTGTAAAGAACATAGAACACCAAAACAATCTTGGAAAGGGAGAGCAAAGTGGAAGGACTCACACAGTCTGGTTTCAGAGCCTCCTGTAAAGCTGAAGTAATCAAGAGACAGCACAACATTGGTGTAGGAATGGACAAATATACGATTGGAATACACCGAAAGTCCAGAAACAGACTCAGGTATGGACTGATTTTTCAACAACTAACATTGAAAACCAATCTTTTAAAACAGAAAAAAGACATAAACAGACACTTCAAAAATAAGAAATACAAATGGCCATCAAACATATGAAGAGATGCTCACGTCATTAGACACCAAAAGAAATGCAATTTGAAAGCACAGTGAGGTTCCATTCTATGTCCAACAGAATGGCTAATACTAAAAAGACTGACAAAATCATGTTGCAAGGATTTTGTGGAGCGACTAGAACGTTTGTATATTACCTGTGAGAGTATAAAATGGTACAACCTCTTTGGAAAACTGGCAGTTTCCTAAAAGTTAAATATACACCCATTCAGAGATTCCACTCCTAGGATTTGGCCAAGTGAAACAAAAATAAATGTTCACAAGAAGACATACACAAAATAGTAAAAATCTTGAAACAAAACAAACAATAGAAGGATAAACAACTTGCAGCATATCCATACAATGGAATGCTAATTAGTAATAAGAAGGAGCAAACTACCAATATATACAACAGACTACTGGGCTATTTTGCACCTCAAAAATATTATGTTGAACAAATGAAGCTAGATACAAAAGAGTGCACACTGTAGGGTTCCGTGTATAGAAGTTCTAAAACAGGCAAAATAATCTACAGTAACAAAATCAGAGCAACCATTGCATGGGGGAGGAGGGTTGACTGGAAGTAGTAACAAGTAAACTCTCTGGGATGATGAAGTCATATCTTGTCTTAATTGCATGTTGGTTTCAGGGTGTAGATATTTGTCAAAATGTATTAAATTACATACTATGATCTACATATTTCACTGCATGTAAATTTTGCCTCAATGCAAAAATCCCCAAAGAATCATAGTTTCATCTAATATTTATATATAAGAGGACTTGAGAAGTTTTTCTATCTAAATCCCACATTCATTATTTAGGAAGCACTAATAGCTGCAATTTCACATATCAAAATAAGAAAATGTGGATGTGGCCTAAGCTGTATTTCAGAAAAATTTGTAAATTTATTATTAATCATGTGTTATTATATTGTCAGTATCTTGGCTATCCCTCGATCTTCTAATTGGTTGTTGAGAAACCTTGAAAGCCTGCTTTCCCCAGCCATTATCTCCAGGGTTTAATAAGGGAGAAGGACTTATAATTATAAGAATTATAATTCTTATAATTCTTAGTCACTCCCGACTTTTTAAGTCCCAGCTTCCACTGATTTTGTGTTTTAGATTTGACTTCCTTTGCTCTTTTCACCTTGTTTCTTTTCTTGAGACAATACTCATAAAATCAGCATAATTTTTTTCACTTTCCCCAAATACCACTGATTCTAGGTTGTATGTGGAGAGACTATTTGACTTAAAATTAAGCAGTGGAACAGTTTAATATCACAACATAGCACATTGAGTCAGAAATATGTGATATCCAGTGTCTGACAATTATACTGAGCTCTCTCTTTTCTATTTTTTCTATTTTCCCATATTGTCCTCAACTGGTTGCAATCCTCAACACTCCTGCTCATTTTGTAGTTTCTTTTCTCACCAATCTGGGCTAAGTTCTAAAGTCTAGTGCTTGACATGTCAAAAAATTATTGTCAAAAAGGACATGTCGACTAGGATATTTTGCTAAGATCCCTGAGAGGGATTTTAAGCTTATGAACATTCTCCCCTTCACCTACTCCTGCACAAGAAAATACAGAAAATCCTCACAAATGTCTTCCAATTTGAAGAAAAGTGGATAGAGAGTATAAATATGCAGTCCTGGGGAAGAGAAGGAAAATATTTGAGAATGGAAAATCTCATATTATCACAAGATCATAGAAGATGCCAAGAAGGGACCATTTTCTAGGATTCTTTGCTATGTGGAGAAAATAACTCAAAGCCCATAGGAGTGAGACACCTTTTGAAGGTGGATGTCCCAGATATAAGACACTTAATGAGTGCTCAGAAGAGAGAGCAGTGCACAGTCCCCTGGAGAGGGCTGCAAAAAACCCCAGTGACTCAACGTTACCTCTGCCCCTACAGCCATGCCCTCAAGTCACATAAAATTTAGTGAAAGGTAACTTTTAATCAAATGGGAAGACAAATGAGTTTCGGATCAAGTGGAAAGAATATCAAAGAGAAACATATCCACACAATAACAGAGCAAATAGAAGACCTGAGCAGATGGGTACCATCATAAGCATGTGTAAGATAAAAAGAAATGGCATACACATATGAAAGTTCATAACAATGAAAGTTCATAAAATATTACATGAACATAACAGTCAAAGAACCCAGTCTCAAGGAAGGCATAATCTAAAAAAACAGAAGAAAACTTCCAAATGTGTTTCATGATATGAAAGACTAAAAAAAAGTATGCGCACTCAATAAAACTAGCTTAATGATAAGGTAATGATGTAACAAACAGAGATAAAAAGGAAAGCTGCAGAGATAAGGAAAAATAATGAAACCACACACACAATTATAGATCTACTTAATAACTTAGAGAGAATCAAATAGACATGACTGGAGACCAAGTTCCCGATATAGAGAAAAGGTTTCAGATACTCACAGTAGTTTTAGAGGAAAAGTACAAAGGGACTAAAGCAATTAAGAAAGGCAATAGATTTGAAGGATAACTAGAGTCCCTCGAACGTAGACTATAGAATGCAAGACATTGGACAGAAAGACATGATAGAGCAAAAAATCCCTGTAATGTAGGAAAAATAAAATCTGCTCAAAGGGGCACACAGTGTTCAAGGGGAAAAATCATGCAGAGCAATCAATACTTTAGACTTAGTTAAATTATTGAAATTTGAGACTTAAAGACAAAATTCTTCAGACATTCAGATGGATAAACAAGTCATTTATAAGGAGCAAAAATCAGCCCTGAATTTCTCCACACAGCATTCAGTGCCAGTAAGCGTGGCAGTGGATTAATATTGGTTATGTCCTGAGGGGGAGTGAGAGCCAAGATAATTATAGCCAGCCAAAGAGTTATTCAGTAGAAATGAAACAGGAAGTCATACTCAAACAAGAAGTAATCTGAGAAATAATGCATATAGCACTTGTTTAAAAAACAACTTGGCTATAAATTAAACCAATGATGTGATTTAAATTTTTTAAAATGTAATAATGAAAATGCAGTTAAAAAAAGAGAAGGCCAGTGTTATGGCATATAATCACAGAAATGTTAAAGTCATATAAACACAGAACAAAAACTAAGCAACTGGAAAAATACTTATTGAAAATGTAAATGTTATAATACTTGACAAAATAAAAAATTAAATTTAGTTAACAAAAATTAAATGTAGTTAACAAAATGCAAAAATACAATTTTTTTCATATTTTATAGCAGAAAATCAATAGT
Source organism: Carlito syrichta (assembly GCF_000164805.1). Taxonomy (NCBI): domain Eukaryota; kingdom Metazoa; phylum Chordata; class Mammalia; order Primates; family Tarsiidae; genus Carlito; species Carlito syrichta. The sequence goes on along the minus strand of NW_007246654.1, from coordinate 464,657 downwards.
TTTTATCTAAAATTGACAACAGTGAAGAGAGATGGTTTATCCTATCAAATATTAAAATGTTATAATGCTACTGCAGGAATTAAAAACAACATGTCACTGAAGGGAGAATAGGTAACCGATTCACTGGAACAGAATGAGCCCATAAACTGACCCATGTTTATATGGGAAATTGGTGTATATATGCAAGATGTGTGGTATATTGAATCAATGGGATTAATGGATAAATTTTGTTAGAAAAAAAGTGCAGCTATTTGGGAAAAAAATAACAATTTCTCCTAACTTTACGATTTTAAGAGTTTTTAAAAGGGCAAATTTTTAAAGAGAATAAATTATAGGTGATTTCTGAGTAGAAAAAGACTTTATGATACCTGAAGAAGAAAACTAAAATGATAAAATTGACTACTTGAAATTCTACATGTTTCTGAGTGAAAACACACCAGAAAAATGATTAAAATAAAATATAAGCTGGGGGAAAGCTTACATCATGTAGATACTGGGCAACTAATGAATATCTTTCATATCCGAAGAACTTCTATACTTCAGTAAGAAAATGAATGACATGAACAGATCAGTCACAAAAAGAAAAAAGCAAAGAGAGTTCCTTTTACTTGAAGATAAAGGCATATTTTAAAATACCTGTGACATACTAAGTTTGTTTGGATTTTTTCCATATATCAACGGTGAAAACTTTTTAACTGGATAAAACCCAAGGTAGGTGAAATTTCAGGCAATGGGCTTTCTTAATGGGACTACAGAGTAGAACAATTATTTTTTAGGGAAACTTGGCAGTACATTGCATCAAAACTTTGAAAGCATGCAGATCTTTGGATGCAACAGTTTCACTTTCAGACATTTATTCTAAAGAAATAATTGAGTATTATATTTAAAAAATTGCAACATTGTTCATGATAATTGAGAACTCCTCCTCAACTGTTTCATAAAAATTCCTGGATCTGCCTCCACTGATTCTACACCATGAGATGAGGACATTTGCATACTTACTCTTTTGCTATATGTATTCATTGTCATATAATTGTATATCTCTTATTATTTTAAGATTGTCAAGGTTTTATTATTTATTTCTGTTGACTTAAAATTGTGAATAGATTTTCCATGCTGTGTTTATATAAAAGGAAAACCAATAAACATCCTTTCACATGATGATTAAGTAAGTATTCCTTCTAGAATTAAGAATAAGCTCCATAGGGCAGAAATATGAAGAAAACATTTCTCACTTGTCAGATTAGCAAAAATCTGAAAGATGATGAATATACAGTACTCTGTCAGCAAGACTCCAGGAGAAATGAGCCCTCTCCTACAATGTCGGTGGGAGTTCAAAATAGTACCGCCTCCAAGGACACACATTTGGCAATATCTATTAAAATTACAGATGCATTTGCCCTTTGACCAAGCAATCCCATGTCTATAATTATGTCATACAGGTATACCCAATGCATGAAATGAAACTTAATTTATAATATGAACATAATGAAAAAGAAACCCAAGTGTTTATCTACAGTGAACTGACCAAATACACCATGGTGCAGCCTCTGAATGCAGTAGTAAGTGGTCGTGAAAAGACAGAAAGAACTACATATTGATATTAGAAGATCTCCAGGGGCATATTACTAAGTGAAAAAAAAAAGGGGAATAGTATGTACAGTGTTATGGATGTAAGGACTTTCCTCAAATCATATGTTAAAATCCTAACCCTTAGTATGTTAGAATGTTACCTCATTTGGGACAGGGTCTCTACAGAGGTAATCAAGTTAAGATAAGGTCATCAGAATGGGCTCTGATCCAATGTGACTGGTGTCCTTATACAAAGGGGGAATTTGGAGATAGGCATGAATACAGGAAAATGCCATGGGAGCATGAAGACAATCATTTACAAGCCAAAGAGTGTGACCTGGAACAATTTCCCCACGTGCTCTTCAGAAGGAGCTGACTCTGCCAACACCTTGATTTTGGACTTCCAGCCTCCAGAACTTCGACAATACATTTCTATTGTTCAAGCCATCCTGTCTGTGGCACTTGGTTACAGCAGCCCTAGCAGACATTGCATATAGTATGCCATGTTTTATGTAAGACAAGGAAGAAAATAAGCGCACCTTTTCATATCTGCTTACATTGGCACAGAAGTCTAATAAAAGCAGGAAGGGAGAGAGACGTCTCAATGGATCGCTTTTTAAAAATTTTTGAATCATGCAAGTATAGGACAGATTTTTTAAATTAAAATATAAGATTTTTTTTTTTTTGAGTTGGAGTCTCCCTCTGTCGCCCAGACTTGGAGGGCAGTGGCCACTCCCGGCCACCGCAGCCTCGACCTGCTGGGCTCCGGTGATCCTTCCACCTCAGCCTTCCAAGTAGCTGGAACTACATGCACGCACTACCACTCCCGGCTAATTTTTTATTTATTGTAGAGACGAGGTCTCGCCAAGTTGCCCAGGCGGGTCTCAAACCCGCGGGCTCAGGCAATCCACTCACCTCAGCCTCCCAAGTCACGGGATTACAGGCTGAGCCACCAAGCCCGGCTAAAATATAAGATTAATACTGTATTTTTTTTTCAACATCCGGAATCATCTCTGCTAACTTTGGGACCAGTTGTCCTTCAGATTTCCCTCAATCTTTCTCTGACTTGCTGGTTTTCCTCAAATGTTTGGTGAGTGGTCATTGTCATGTGTACTTATGAAGGAGTAAATGGAGACAATCGTGATTATCACTCATTATCAATCCTGATTATCCTGGCTACTGTCAGTAGCTGGTGCAGGGCCTCCCTACTGTGGGCCTCTTTCTCTAGTGTCCGGGTCCCCTGATGACAGATTCTGTGTGACATGGAAACAGAATCCACCGCAGCAGAGGTCATCTTCGAGAGACAGGGCAGGGAGGAGCCGGGTAGCCACAGACCCCCACAGGTACCCAGGCGAGAAGGGCTGTGTTGTGATGTATCTCAGTCCTTGGCCAAATGGACTTGTCTTTTTCACTCCTGTCCCAGCAGTTCCGAATGCGGCTCAGATGTTCAAGCGTGGCCCCTGCCCTCTGTACCTGTTGAGGCCTGCCAGAGGGCTTCTCCATACATAGCTCCTGGGGAGGAACAGCTTTTCCCTCTGCCCCAATTTCTATCTGGCTCCAGCAGCTTTTCCAATTCCTAGAATTCCTCTAAATACCTGGTATGCAGGGGGCATGTTTCTTGCTTTCCAACGCTGTTACAGCTCATAAAATAAAAAATGACTTTTCTCCTATCATGACAAAGGTAGCTTAGGATGTCCCTCCAACAGGTCCTGAGGACCTCCTTGACACAGTTCACCATCTCCACTCACTGAGACCCAGGTGTGTGTGTTCATTATGTTCCTTTAAAAAGACAGGGAAATGCTATATATTTACATAAGAGATGAGAACCAATCAGTAGGCAAGAAAAAAAACTGACCTAGGTGTTTGAAGCAGAGAGGGACTGAACAGAGGAAAACCTTTTCCCAGGAAGGCTGAATGTGCAAAAAAGCTGGTGGGTCCTGAAGACCAGGAATTAACTGAAAAAGCTTCAGACCCCGTGGGTGCCCGCTGTGTGGTCACCACTGGAAGTCTGAGGTTGCCTGTTGGTTGTCTCCGTGGGAACCAGCACTGCCCTTCAGAGACTCCTTTTGCTGTTGCAAATGGTGGGTGCCTGCCTTTGGCGTCTGGGTGTGTACATGCTTCCCACTGGGGAAGCCCAGCTTGAACCCTGCCGTCAGGGGATCTGGATCATGGAGCTTCTTGCTTCCATCCCCTACAACAGAGAGGAGAAAAAGGAAGAATAAAGATAAAATACCCCAAAAGACAGACTCCCCTAAAGCAACTAAGTTGTGTGTGGAATTGACAATAAGTCATCGTGGGGTTGATGGCATTGGGGGTTCAGCAAATAGCTCAGGAGCCAGACTGCCTGGCTCAGTCTCTGCCTCTTAGCAGATCAGGGACCACTGTGCCTTGGGTTCACCACTGGAGCAGTGATATCTCCACACCTCACAGAGTTGCTGTAAGGATAAGTTAATGCAGGTGCAATGCTTAGAACAATGCCTGAAATATTAATTCTTCTGTTTGCTTTGTGAACCACAGGGCATTCAGGGAAGTGATCCTATTTTTAAAACTCTTTTCTCTTTGGTGAAGCTTGATTTCATAGAAGGATACCGTGCTACCCGTTCATAAAGTGGTTCATGTTTTCAAAATCCATACACTCTTGGGAAGTTTCTCTCTGAAGAGAGAGCCATGGGATGTGAAATGTGTATGACTGAATTATACCATAGACCTTGCACTTTAACTGCCCTTGAGTAATTATTTTTTCTCAAGCAATTTTCTTATAAAAACTTTTAAAATAAGGCTGGGTGCAGTGGCTCACACATGTAATCCAAACACTTTGGGAGACCAAGGCAGGAGGATCACCTGAGGCCAGGAGTTTGAAACCAGCCTGGGCAGCATAGCAAGACCCTTTCTCAACAACAACAAAATTTTTTTTTAATTGTCCCGGCATAGTGGTACCTGTCTGTAGTCCTAGCTACTTGAAAGGCTGAGTTGGGAGGACCACTTGATCCCAGAAGGTGGAAGCTGTAGTGAGCTATGATCACGCCATTGCACTCTAGCCTGGGTGACAGTGAGACCCTGTCTCTAAAAAAAAAATAGTAATAGTAAAATAAAACAGAACTTAAAATAACAATATTAATAACAATAAAAATTTTTATGTATGCCCTTCTCTCAAGAAATATAGAATACTGTTAATTAAGGAAAAACAGAAGAAGCAGAAAATGTTCAAGTTTTTACAATAATTGTCTCCATGATGTTGTAGACTAGACATTGAACTTGGAATTAGGAAACTTTGATCTGAATCTCAACTTTGCCTTTCACCTGCTGTGTAATGTTAAATCACTTAAATATCACTTGGTTCTATTTTCTTTCACCATAAGGTCAGGAGGAACTGGACCAGGTGATTCTTACAGTTCTCCAACTCTGCTGGGATGTGGCTCTATGCTAAACTATCCTATGTTGAGATCCAATTGATTCACCCGAGGTATGACTTCACATGAATGTGTATGTAAGTTGTCTGCTGATGAATTAAAGATTCATTTGAGGATGAGAGACCTTGATTTCAACTTCAAAGTCACTACTAGCACAAATATTACCTTCTTAGCTTTCTTGTGTGCACTAGATCATATCATCTCTTCTTTGAGGAACTTAGCTCCTGAGGATTGTCTGAACAGGGCAGGTTTTATAATTACTATGCTTCACTTAAGGAGGCAAGCTATAGTATGATAGATTTTCAAATTTAAAAAGTGAAAATTAATTATTTTCAATATAAAATAACATTTTGTTTAAAAAAAAAAAGAAAGATCTCCTACATAGTTGTTTAACTTTCAAAATCTCCTAGGTATTTTTTTTCCAATGTTTGAAACATGATACAGTCCACATACAGTTTTCCAGGAGGGTGTCAAGAGCTTTGCTCTGCTGAGAATAGAATCCAAACCTCTTAGCATGATATAACAGAGAAGATGGTGACATGCACTTGCTGGAGAATGCCCTCTAGGGAATATGGCCCAGACTTCATGGACACTTATTTAGCATCCGGGATGGATTATGTTTTAATCTAGGCAGAACTAAGAAATGAGAATATGATTTAATATACAGTTTTGGTACAGGGCTTCAGATTTCATTGAAGTTGCAAATCTGGACTCTTTTAAAATTTTATGAGAAGCAAAAACTAAGAAGTACAGTGTTGAATTTTATGGCAGAAAGAACCTGATTTAAAATTCAAACAGAGCTGCAAAGGGTAGCCCAGAGCATCTACCTCATTGAATGCAGCAGGTCTTCTGGATAGAATCCTAGAGGTGATAAGGCTGGTCAGAAATTATATGGCCAGCATTTTTGTTTTGCTATCTACAGAGGCAGTAGCAGTTTGGATTTACAGCAGCAATGTCTGAGTGTGCCTGTCTCCCCACAGCCTCACCGACAAAATACACTGGTTTTCCAGTGTTATTTTAATTTGTACCACTCATGTTATGATGGAGGTTGAGGTTTTTCAGACCCTTTCTATTGGTGACTTTTTTGAGCACCTTAGTTTGAGATGGGAAGTTCTGTTTGCTCTGACAGTGATCTTGGCCTACTGCAATAGCTGTAGGGAAGCTTGTGTGCAAGAGAGTAGGAATTTGACATCGTGGATCCAGGAGAGTTATAGAAAAAATGGTTTTGTTCATGCTGCTTTTGGTGGGAATAGGCTGCAATACTTCTGTTTTTTCTTCCCATCTCATGATGAACAAAGTCTCCACATCCTTTTAAGTATGGCTCACCTGTCACTCCTCCATTTAAAGTGTCTTCTTCACTCCTTTCTGAACTACTCTCTCCCTCTTCCACAAGCATGCTGTCTCTTACCACTCTCCCTGTGGAGTCTTCTTTTCCCAGGCTCCTGTGAGACCAGACGCATCTTTTGCCTCCTCTAATGTCCCCAAGCACCTTGCAAGAAGCAGGAGCTGAAACTGTGGGGGCAGGAACTGCAGATGTGGGGGGAAGACAGCTCACGTGTTGCAGACATGCCTACCTGGGGAAGGCCTGCTCGGGAAGAGCTGCGTTCCAGGCATGCGCTGTTCTCCTGAATGTTGAGAACGGCCACTGGAAGCGTGCCTTTATCTTAAGGGGAGACCCCCTCAGAAACAGGCAGGAAGACACCTGCTGGGAGTGGCACACAGCATGGGGTGTTGAGAGGGTAGCTGTGGTTAGGAATAGGGAATCAGAAGGCTGGTCTATACGGAAAACCGCAGTTCATTAGCACGTGTCAAGCACACACCAGGGTAGGGCCCTTGTCAATACTGCTGAGTTTGGTCACTCAGCAGGACTCATCCCACAGTGGCCGCTGGCTTGGCTGATGCAGGAGGGCCCTCCCGTTTCCTCGGTGGCAAAATGACAAGATCTTCAGTGGCACCCATGCATCTTCAGGTGACTTTTCTTTGGAACCCACCTTTGCCAAGAAATATCTCTGGATTTTACTGTTTTCCAAGGAGGCTTCCCCGCTGAGAAGAAAATTTGGCAACATGTGGACACAACTACTGTGATATACTTGGCAATTACATTCAGTTTAAAAAATAGTGCTTATTTTTTCAATTATAAAAATAATACAAGTTTTTAATAGAAAACATGGAAGTATTAAAAACTAGAAAGGAAGAAATAATTATTCATGATTTCACTGACTAGAACACCCACTGTTAACATCTTAGTGGATTTCCTTCCAGTCATTTTCTATGAATATTTATATCCTTGGATTTATTCTCTGGGTATACTCTTTTATCTTGAACTTTTAACTTAAAGTTGTAATGTGAGCATTTGTCCATGATGGAAAGCTTTGGAGACATTTACCATCTGGGTCTTTCCATAAATTCTTCACCATCAGTAAAATTAAAACTATATACATTTTTCTATTTGCAACAGCAACAGATACTCATTATAACAAAAAAGCAAAGGTGACAGGAATATGTAACTTGGAAAGAGAAAGTTCTATACCCTTCCTCCCCTCAGAGATAATCACCATTATTGGTTAAGTTTTTACATATATACTAGTATTTAAATACATGTACAATTTTTGGTTTTATTACTTAATCATGACATTGTGAAGTCGTCAGAAGATAGGTAAGTATGCAGAATAAAATGTGAGGAGCTCCCAAACCCAGCCTCAGCCCCTACTCCCTTCCCTAGAGGTGACAATGGTAAATAATTAAAATGTGTTCCTCTAGTTCTGTTCTAAATGTGTACATATGAACATATGCCTTTATGCTGTCGATGCGCACATTCCTTCACATGCCACAGATGCACATGCTCCTTCAGGTGGATGTGTGTGTTCCTTTATGTACCGTCCATGGCTGCTTTTGCACTGGAGCAGCAAAACTGGATGTGTTCCCAGAGGTGGTGAGGCTCTCACAGCCTGGGACCTTTCCCGCCCAGTTTTATGCCTGTGAAAATGCTGCTTTACATGGCAAAGCGGCTTTGGAGATTAATTAAGGCAAATTGGCCTTAAAGTAGTGAAGTTACTATGGATTAACTGAGTGGTTCCAATGTAATCACCTGGGCCTTTAAAAGCATCAGAAGAAGGCAGAGAGATGCGATGCAGAGAGGGCTTGAAACAAGAAGGGCCCGGTGTCAGGGAGCAGGGCCCTCAGTCCTACAAGGATTGTATCTGCCAATAGCCCAAATAATTCTTTTTTTTTTTTTTGAGTTGGAGTCTCACTCTGTCACCCAGACTGGAGTACAGTGGCCGCTCCCAGCCACCGCAGCCTCGACCTGCTGGGCTCCGGTGATCCTTCTGCGTCAGCCTTCAAGTAGCTGGAACTACAGGCGCACGCTACCACGCCCGGCTGATTTTTTGATTAATTGTAGAGATGAGGTCTCACCAAGTTGCCAAGGCGGGTCTCGAACCCTCGAGCTCAGGCAATCCACTCACCTCAGCCTCCCAAGGAGTGGGATTACAGGCTGAGCCATCGAGCCTGGCATCCCAAATAATTCTTTTCCAGAGCCTTACAGGTAAGAGCCCAGCTGGCCTACACCTTTATTCTCAGACATGTGAGACCCAGAACAGAGGATCGTCACATCCTGCCAGATTTCTGACCTATAAAAATGTAAGAAAATAAACGGGTGCTGTCTTAGGTCACCATGTGGTGATGTTTTACGCAGCATACAGCTGTAATACAGGTTTATTTGTTTTATATTGCAGTATTTACTACTTGGCTCTTTACAGGCAGAGTGTTGGATTGCCTTGTTTCCTAAAGGTCTTCTGAGCACTCCAATTCGTACCACCCTTTATTTGACCACCAAAAGGCAAGGATTTCTCAGTCATGCAAGCAATGCAGCGACCAAATTCATGTAACATGTATCTTTGCAGACACGCCTGAATACTCCTTTAGGACTGATTTCTAAAATTAGGATTTCTGATTCAAGGAGCACACATTTTGGTTTTGGTCAGACACTGCAAAACTATCGAAGAGGTGGCAGAAGAGCTGAGCTCTGAGGCACAGCTTTTAGACGGCTGATATCGAGATCGCTGGCAGACTGTAGGGGCGGCTGCATGTTTCAGAACACTCCAGAAAGCTACAGAGAACAAGGTTTTCTGATGGACCTAGAAGGTTTGCAGGAAGTTCACATCTAGGGTCCTCTCTTGAAGCCTTCCAGCTTCGCTGTCAAACCTATACGAGGTCTGTAACACAGACATTAATTACATTACATCTGACTACCCATGAATAATTTTTACTTACTTTGTCATGTGATCCTGTGACCATTGGGTGAGGGGGGTGTTAAACGGCAAATGGAGCTCCAGGAAGGCATGTGTCATGCCACAGCCTGTCCCTTGAAGGTGGCACAGACGGCCTTCAGCCCAGTATCCACCTGGCCCCTAGAGGGACACATCTATTTCATGCCCTTTTCCAAATGAATCTGCTTTTCAGACATGCTCTGCTTTTGCTGAGTGAGAACCAAGTTCAAGAATGGATGGTCCAGGTGAAATAAACCTGGGAGAGGCAGGACTGAAGGGAGGCTGGTTCTGTTCTGTTTTCTGATCTGGATGCTGGTTGTGAAGGTGTGCTCACTGAGTGAGAAATCCCTGGGCCGCTCCATTTGTGAATGTTTTGTATATATGTTATACTTTGATTTTTTCTAAAGTTCGTTTTACTAAACAAACCAAAAGAAGGGGTTGTCCACCTGGTACGGCAAGACAAAGCACCTGCCCCCAACATCCATGGTGAAAAGTAATTTTCTTTGGAGAGAGAACACCCACAAACAGGACCATGGTCCTCTCCCACTCATGGAATGAATGCCTCACACAGAACACGCCGCGTTACTGCTCTGCCCAGTGACTCACCTCATCCTGGGCACCCAGCCCCAACCCCTTTGTCTCTCACTGCCAGGCAACAGCCTTCTTGCCTCGTCCACCTTTAGCTTACTGGTTGTTGATCCCATCAAGCCGGTTACCTACTCTAGGCCTCCATCCACATGGAATCATCTACCCATACACCCTAGCTATGCTAACAATGTCCCACAGCTTACATAATACCTGGTACATATTAAGCACCTACAATTTTATGTTTTTATTTGATTTATTGATTTGGAGACAGTCTCACTCTGTCACCCAGGCTGGAGTGCAGCGAGCAATCATAGCTCGCTGCAGCCTCAAACCCCTTGGCTCAAGCAGTGTGAACCACTGCAACTAGCCAGGCACCTGACATCTGATTTCCAAATGAATGGATGAACCGTGACTCTACTCATGAACAGTCTCTGACAGAATCTCCCACTGCCTACCCATGGGCTCGGTTAGATTTCTCGTATCAAGCTGATCCCCAACCCTTTACCCATTCCTCACAATAAGGTCACATGTGCCAGATATATCATTAGTTCACCTTCCCAAGGAAGTCCCTCTGCAACCTCTGAACCACTCCAGTCTTAATGGCCTCACAGCTGTGCTTCTGGAATCTCTCTTAACATCATCTTGCTGACACCTTCTGCACCGTCCTGTATTGGAGATATCACTTCCTGTATCGCCCACATCTTCTTTCTTGACTTAGTCCTTCATTTGGTTTGAGAGCATCCTCCAGGAGCTTTTGAGAAAGGATGTGTAAGAGGTAAATTTGGGGGGAACTTATGTATTTAAATGTCTTTATTTTATTCTTGCACTTGATTGGTAGTTTGGCTGAGGAGAGAGATCATCCAGGTAGGAGACGATTTTCATGCAGCACGGAGAGAGTATTGCTCTCTTGTCAGCTAGGTTCCAGTGTGGCTCTTTAGAAGGCCCCCAAAGAGACTACTGTGGTTTAGATATTTGCCCCTCCAAGCCTCATGTTGAAATTTGTTGCCTGGTGTTGGACATGGGACCTAATGGGAGGTGTTTGGGTCATGAGAGTGGATTCCGCATGGACAGATTAATGCCCTCCCTGGGGGGGACGGGGCAGGGAGTGAGTGAATTCTTGCTCTATTGGTTCCCAAGGGAGCTGGTGTTAAAAAAAAAAAAAAAAAAAAAGTCCAGGCTTGGTGACTCAGCCTGTAATCCCAGCACTTTGGGAGGCCAACGCAAGTGGAATGTCTGAGCTTGCAGGTTCGAGACCAGCCCGGGCAACTTGGCAAGACCTCGTCTCTACAATAAATAAATAATTAACTGGGCAGGGTAGTGCGCGCCTGTAGTTCCGGCTACTTGGAAGGCTGAGGCAGAAGGATCGCAGGAGTCCAGCAGGTCAACACTCAGCCTGCGTTATAGAGTGAGAGTCCAACTAAAAATAATAATAATAATACAATAAAAATAAATTTTTTAAAAGCCTGGCACCTTTCACCCTGCCCTTCACCATGTGAGTTCTGCTCAGATAGACTCCCTTTCACTTTCTGCTATGCGTGGAAGCAGCTTGAAGCCCTCATCAGAATCAGCTCAGTCTGCCCTTTCCACCTGGTGTGCCTATCGTATGAGTCACCTAAAGAGAATTATGTTTTAACACTTCCCTCCTCCAAACAACAAAATTCTTTCTAATAATAATCATGAAATAAAGGGAATAATAATAATGTCCAGAAGAGAACTGCCATAGACATTGAAAATTTTCTTTATTGAACTTTTCATATATAATCATGTCGGTGCATGTGCACACATACAAAAAGGGGAAAAGCAACAGATTACTGTTTTTTAGTCACACATTTTAAAGGGAGTGATTTTATGGCAGTTCACATATTGTTTCACTGTTTTAAATTTTAAAAGAAAAAACAACTCCAAGTCACTCATAAAAGAATAACAGAACTGAAATAATTCAAGTTCTGTTTCTTCCCCTGCAAAATTGCTATTATTGTTGCTTATTTTGAATCTACTGTTTAAAAGCAGGAACATGTAGTGCTCCGACCATAGACAGATTCAAAATAGGAGCCCAAAGAGAGCTGAGATGATTCCAAACCTACAAGGAATGTGTGCAACTGAGTCTGCCTGTCTTAGGGGCCAAATATAGACTATATGACTGGGAATTATTTGAATTAACTTCCATATTGAATACATTGTTGATTAATGGGTAAGTAATAAAAATGTGCTAACTCAAAGTACATATATGTGAGCTTCAAAATTAGCATGTTCTATTATATATTTATTTTACATGTTATATTTTACTGTATATATGAAATTTAAAGTACATGTAACTTAAGCACATATATATAATGTGTATACAAACACACACACACACACACACACATACATACATACATATATAAATAATCCCTCCATTGTCAAATCACCTTCTTCCCTGCATCTGGGCAAACTGTTCCCTCTGCACTTCCCTTAGGATGTATGTCACTCTCTGGAAGTTTTAGAAATTATTTTTAATGTAAAATTTGTTGACAACCCACTGTACTCCAAATATTGCCAGGAGCTTTTACCTGTGTCGTCTTAGTAAGTATTTTTAATTGAGGCCTCTTCTGGATCCTTTTGGCTCATTGCTACTAGGTCAGGCAGGTTTGTGTTAACAATGCCTTCAGTTCGGCAATGGAATTGAAATCCTCCTCTAATGAAGTTCAGAATCAGCTAGTCTATCATCCAGCTGTGTGAAAGTAAACAATGTCTACAGTCATACAGGAAAAGAGAGGGAGTGATTGAGAAGCCCCTGAGAGGCCTCTGTGTTCCTTGATTCCGCCAACTCCTCCCCACATCCAGCAGCCATAATTCCAACATGCTCATCTTGAGCGTCTGTCCTCATTTTCAGCCTTGTCATCATCAGTTCGATGGCTTTTGATCTCGCTTGTGGAAACTCACGACTGCGTGCATACATTTCACAAGATGGCTGCCCTTTTACTTGCCTGCCTCTGCTTTTGAACTTTATTTTGCATGGTGTCACCAGTGATAAAACTGATGATGGTTCAGAGGGCAGGTGAAGCGAACACCACCCCTGGGACAGACAGCCCTCTCTCCTGCCCTGCTTCGTCTGCTGCCCACCCATAGTGGTGGGGGCCGTGAGCAAGGGGCACTTGCTATATTCTTTTTCCAGTGTAGATATGCAGCTAAGTGATGCCTTTTCTACATTGTCACTGGAAGAAGAATAGGTCAGCCAGTTCCAGAAGCTCTCTTGAATATGTAGCCTTAAAGTTAACCCTCTTATAAATCACTTTTCCTTCATAACATCGTATTTTTCTCCAACTTTTATTTTGACAAAGTTCAAATCCACCCCAAAAGTTAAAAGAATAATACAATAAAAAACTATATAGCTGGGCTTGGTGGTTCAATCTGTAATCCCAGCACTTTGGGAGGTTAAGGCGAGTGGATTGCCTGAGCCCGAGGGTTCAAGACCAGCCCAGGCAACTTGGCGAGACCTTGTCTCTACAATTAAAAAAACCCCAAAATTAGCTGGGCATGGTAGCACCTGCCTGTAGCTCCGGCTACTTGGAAGGCTGAGGTGGAAGGATTACTGGAGCCCAGCTGGCCAATGCCGGAGTGGCCATAAGCGTGCCACTGCACTCCAACCTGGGCAAGAGTGAGACTCCAACTCAAAACAAACAAGAAACACACACACACACACACACACACACACACACAACTATATAACCTGTCAATTCACCAACTGCTAATATTTTGCCACATTTTGTTTTAGCCTTTTCTGTCTCTCCACATACACTACACACACACACACACACACACACACACACTTAAAAAATCATTTGAAAATAAATCTAAGTTTTCATATTTCACCTCTAGATGACACATCAGCATGTATTTATTGAGATAATCTCATCTACAGAACTATCCCACAAGTATTTCATTTAGCAAATTTTAAATTGATACATAAAATTGTTTAGTATATAGGGTTATATTCAAATATCCCCAATTGTACCCACAATGTTGTGTTGCAGGAGCCTCAAATCAGACAGGGCGCTTGTGTAATGCTTGCCTCTTCCAAAGAAATCACTTGAAGAACAGGTTGGCAAAGACATGAGTTTGTTTATTACTTATTACTTTTAATAAGCTCTTGTGTATTACTCATGCTTAGCTTTAATACTTAAGGAGGGATTGATGGTGACCAGTTGGCACAAAGCTCTCTGTGCCCCAACAGATGCTGGGAGAGGTTATATACCCCCGAGAGGAGTGAAGGAGTAGGATACAAAAAATAGCATTACATGCAAAGAAGCAGGAACAAGGATGTATGCCCTCGTACCAACCGCCCTGAGCATGCAGGTGTGCATATCTCCCAGAACATCTTGACCAGGTGCAGACAACTTTGCCTAGGAGCCATCCTCCCTGTTTGAGAACAGTCATCAGCAGGGCAAGGGAAGCAGGATGTATGTCCTGCATTGACCCCACAAATGTCCTTTGTAGATTCTTTTTAAATCAAGGACTCAATCAAAGATTGCATTATTTGTTCTGCTTCTTCATCTCCTTTAAACTAGAAGAGGTCCCCCTCCCTTGTGTACGTGTGCACGTGTATGTATTTCATGACATCAGCATTTTTCTTGAGAGTTCAGGCCAGTTGATTTCCAGGTTGTCTCTCGATTTGAGTTTGCCTGATTTCTTCATGATTAAATTCAAATCTTAGGTTCTTGGAAGGAATACCGCAGAAGTGATGCTCTGTCCCCAGTGCAACTCAACAGGTTACACATGATATCACTTTGTTCCTTAATTACTTAAGTTAGTATTGATCACTTAAAGTATCCATGGAAGTAGAGGTTCCCTCTCTCTTTGCAAGAAATCAGGCTCAAAGTTGTAGTTTCTATCCAAGTGCTGTGCACATCGTCACTGACAGTCGATGTCCTGAATTACAAGGAAAGCAAACATCTGTTACGCTCCCTCTTTGGGTCGCGTGTAGTATGTCATTTAATTCTGTCAACTGGCAAGAGTCTTCATTGTCCCTGTTTTACAGATAAGGTAGTTGAAGCTGAGAAAGATCAGGCAGCACCTGAAGTGGTGTTCTGGAATTCAGATGCAAGATGGTGTAAAGTTGACATCTGTCTCATTTCCCTGCCCCAACCCAATGAGAAGTCTGTTTCCACATCTTTAGTCCAGGGCAGTGAAAATGATACCTATCACTTACTTCTATGAACTTGGTCAATGGAATGTAGCAGGGGCTCTTAAAACTTCTGCAAGTCAGGTAAGACGTAAAGAGTCTTTTAAACAATGTCAGAATTCCTGCTTTCAAAGCGCATGTGTTTGAGTTCACACTCATTTATTACTTGCTGACACTGAGTAAGCTCCTACATCCTGAAAATTCTAGTTTTGAGAAATCAAACAATCATCTTCAAGTCAGCATCTTAGAATAAATAAAGCAGAGAATGTAAGCATGTTTCCTGGGCTTTTCCCAAAGGCATTCTAGGGATTGCTGGTACAGCATGCAGAGGCATGCAGAGGCATGCAGAGGCAGGGGCTGCTGAAGGGCTTCTGAGAGCCGAGCTCCCTTTCTTTCACATGGAAATAGGACCTCTCACTTTTAATTTGGCAGATGGTGACTCATATGGCTGCCCAGAATAAGAACTACATTTCCCAGGCTTCCTTACAGCCAGGCTCTAGCAAGTCAGCACACCACATGAGTGGTATGTGCAATTCCCAGGTGCACCCTTGGAGCGAAGAGGCTTGTTCTTCCCCTCCCACTTCCAGTACAGTTTAGGAGGTGAACCAGGTGAATACAGACTCTACTTTGAACATGCAAATGGCGAATGCACTGTAACTATGGACATAGCAGGGCTAGAATGCACAGGTGTTAAGGGTGGAATATAGATGTGCAGTGGTGAACCTCATGAGACCATGAGACAGGGGCCATGTCTCTGGGATGGCTGTGTACCAAGACAGAAGGAGTCGGGGTCTCTGAAGCCTCTTGCCAACCTGGACTGCTCATGTCCATATTACAGAGAGAAATAAGTGTCTTTATTTACAAAGTCAATCTGATTTGGGAACTTTTTTTAGTACAGCTGAACCCACGTCCAAATGAACTTTGTCTTTCCCCCACTTTCCTTCCTCACTCACACTGTAATTCTCTAAGTGTTGCTTGCTCTTCCACACACATGCTTCTGCTGATGAGCTTTGCATATGCTTTCCTCAGCCTCAGTAAAGTCCCTTTCTCTCTGCCTGGCAAACTCGACACGCCACTCAAACGTCTGCGCCTCCTGGAGGCTTCCCTGACTCCCATCCCTCGCCAGGCAGGATTCACTATGTTTTCCTCTTTGAGCCCATATTAAAGCATCCGAATCTCTATTAACACTTACCATTTGGTACCCTAATTTGCTCACATGTTGATCTTTCCAACTAGGCTGAAATTTTTTTTAAATTCAAGGACCCAATTTTCTTCACTTTTGAATCCCTAACACTGACTCTGTAAAAGTTACTAAGAGATCTTTTTGTGATTGGATGAATGAACACAGATGATATAATTACATGTATACCCATACAAATCCTCGTTCTTAAAAAAAGTGTTTCCTTCTTTGCTAAGACACCACTTTGAATAGCACACCCATTCCTCCTACAGAAACTCAATGGACACAAATTTACTATTATATAATATATAAGCCAGGGGACTGATTATACACTGTCTGAAAACCTGCATTATAGATTTGTCAGGTCTCCTTAGCTAAACAATCCTGCAATGGGCTCCCCCGCCCTGGTATTGCAGTGACTGCAGGATTTTAAATCAAAGCCTTTGCTCAGTCTGTCTCTGTCTCCTTTCAGCTCAGAGCTCGCGATTTGGGCTGCAGTGCTAGCAGTTTCTAGAAAATGCTCAGGCGTGCTCAAAGCTAACAAAGAGACAAGAGCATTTTCCTGCCCTGGAACACTATGGAGTTCAAGGGCTTTTCAGACTAGCAAGTTCTGTTCCAGTGAGTGTCATGCTTTGCTCTGCTTTTATTCTGTGCCAAATATCACATCAACTCTAGCAACCCTGAGGTGCATTTTATACTAATTTTGTACTAACACTAATACTGGTATTCAACCTTATTTTTTCTCTCTTTAGAAATATAATTTTAGCTTTTATTTTTTAGGTTTTGACACACAGCTCCTATGCAAGTCCTGAGCCGGCCCCTGGCAATGGCACTCCTCCTCTGGGACTGAATCTACACCATTCTGAATGCTCCTTTAAATGGTGGCCTCTGCATTCTCATATCTAGCCTGGATTTGAGTTTTGCAGAGATTTACCTGAAACATCCTTAATTTGTAGAAATCCTAAAATTATTCTCAGAAAAAAACAAAAATCTACTGTCCAACTTTGTCCTCCAAACTGTGGATTCTAAAAGTGAATCGAAGCATGGTTCCCTTTCTTTGGGGATGCCCCAATAAAGTCTATAGAATACGCATATTATCTACGTATGTGCTAATGTGTTCATTACCTCCTGGAGCTAGCACATAAGCTTTAGTAAGAGTGGACCCCTTGTCTGTTTTATTCTTGCTGTATCACCAGCACCTGGCACGTAGGAGGAACTCAATAAATCTGTGGAAAGAACAAATAGATTTTGTCTCTCCTTTTGGAGATGTATTTGCTGCATCAGCCAGTTGCCCAAGTCAGGCATGCCTGGGCGCACCAGGAAAGCAGAGGCTGGCTTTGAGTGCTTGTCACTCTGCTGTCCTCACTCTTCATCCTTTTCTCCATCGGGCGTGTGGCACTCTGTTGACCTCCAGGCCTTTGCTCTTACCACCGACATGTGCCGTCTCCTCTTATGATGTATGATGTTTGTTTGGTTTCCTGATTACGTTCAAGCCTTATCTCAGGTTAATTAGATGAACCCATTTGTCCACAAGAAGGGTCACTTAAAATGCTGTCATATTTTGAAAAGAAAAAAGAAAAAAAAGGGTTCTTTTCAGAAGATAGTGAAAAATATATGTTTTAATATCTAATATCTATTGAAAAAGGGGCTAAGTCAGGACAGTCTTAAGTAAGCAAAGAAGGCTTATGTAACAATGCTATCAGGGGACAAGGATTGTTACATAAGAAGAGAGAGAGTGCAAGAGAAAGAGAGAGGTTGCGTATCCCCATGTTTTCAATAGACACAGGGTCCCATTCGACAAATATTTACTAAATCTGTACCATGCACAGGTACTCTTCTAGATGCTGGGGACAAGACAGACATGGTCCCAATTATTGAGGAATGGCCATCCTACATCACCACTGTCCAATAGAAATAGAATGCAATTCCTAAACAAGTTACATGTGGAATTTAAGTTTTTCTAGTAAACATATTAACTAAATAAAAAGAAACACGTATTTGCTGCATCAGCCAGTTGCTGATGACTGAAATTAATTTTAATAATAAATTGTGGTGAAACCAATATATTCAAAACATTCTCATTTCAATATGTAATCAGTATAAAAACTATCCTTTTTATGCCAAGGCTTCAAAATCCAGTGTGTATTTGACACCCACAGTGTTTATCAGTTCAGACCAGCCATATTAATAGCCATATGTGGTTAGTGGCTACCATATTGGACAGCGCCATTCTAGACAACAAGCAAGCCAGTAAATAAAGATCAAATGCATAAGGGGTATATATCTATATATAAGTATATACGTATATTTAGTATTGAGTATTGCAGCCTATTATGGAATACTAGAAATAGTAAGTGTGTTCTGAAGGAACAGGACAATGGTTGAATTTGAGGAAGTTTTTTAGCCAAGCTGGTCAGAGCAGGCCCTCGGTGAACCTGACACTTGAGCAGAGACTAGAGGGAGTGAGGGAGAGAACTATGCCCAAGCTAGAGAAAGAAAGAACTTCCTGGGTAAGGGGCCTGGCAAGAGCCCTGAGTCAGGACGGAGTGTGGAATGTTCCAGCTCTGGCAAGAGGGCGGGTGTGACTGGAGCCACGGGTAGGCTGAGGGAGGAGGAGACACTCAGTGTCCTCAGCTCTAGGGACCAGACCCCATGGGGCTTTGCAGGCCTGGCAAGGAGTCTGGCCTACCTCTCTAGTACCCATACTGGTCTTGAATCTAAGTCCATGAGACAGTACCATGCCTGTACCGATACAGTACTTGAGTCCAAATTCACGTTTCTACCCTGTGGAAGGGTAGAAAGTCTAAACGCCTTTCTCGGATGCTGTCTTAGAATCTCAACTCTTTAGATGTAGTTTGTTAGTACGTCTTCTCTTCTGGTATCCCCAGTGATTTCTCTACCACAGCAATTTCCATGCATCCCCCCTGCTCTGGACACATGAGTCAGCGTCCGGGGCTTGGAAGGCATCGTATGCTAATGCACACTCTCTCCGCACAGTGTCATTAGTCTTTAGCTTGCCCTTTGAATGTGTTTATTTTACACATATGATAATCATGCTTAGAAAGAGAGCTTATAAATGCATTGTCAGCTCTTCTCTGGCATCAGACATTTGCAGGGCTTTGTTCTTTCTCTTGCCCAAGGAAGCTGGACTTACCCAGCTTCTCTCGGTGGTGCTCATCACCTCAGTGCCCACACTCTGTGAATGGCATGTACAGTGCTTCCCAACAGCAAAGATCACTAGAAACCATCCCTAAGTTTGGGTGTAACATGAGTGCCCCGTGGACCCTTGGGGGCTGGAGCACGCATTCCTCGGAGGCTGACTTTCTTTCTGCAGACTTCCCCATCGTGTGAAGGATGCACATCGGTGGTTGCCTCTCTGCTTCTTTCCCGCTTTTCCCAAGCCACTTCTCTTGCAAGGCCCTTGTCCTTTGGGTCCCTTAAGCCCTGAGTGTTCTCTGTGCTCTGCTGGGGTTGGGAGGTCAGTGTGGTATGGTCAGTCTGGTGCCCGAGAAAGTTCTGATCTGTCCTCAGGGAGTCAGCCACATTGTGTTCCTATTAAAACATGTCGGGCGGCATGGGGGTGTGGGGGCACTGCTGGCTAAATGAAAACAACTTATTTTCACTCCGAAGAATGAAATTCTAAGTGCTGTTACCTACCCACTATGGTTTTGCCTGACTAATTGGCTCCCTCCCTATCCAGGCTACCATGTCTTCACTGTCTGACTTGGTCAAGCCACTTCATTAAAGTAGCAGTTTTACAACTGTAACAGTGCTCCCTATGTTCTGGTTTAATCTCTAAATAAACTTATGAGAGCTTTAACTTAGAGGTAGAACAACACACAATTTCCAACATTTTTGGACTTGATCTTTGTGATCTGTCTTTGGTGCCAGGATTTTGTGTCTCCCAGCATTCTGTTCTCTTTTGCCGCATGCTCATGTCGTCCTATCCCTCTCTTCTTATAGTCCTCGAAGCACCAACGGGCAGGAACCTAGATGTGGATTGGTATGCATCTATCTATTCAATGTAAAATGTGCAGGTTCTTGTGTTTATATATTACATATATACTGAGGCAGGAAAGAAAGAAAAGATTCTAAAGGGTTGAGAGAGTTTTCTACTGTGGTAGCAACTGTCGTACCATATTAGTCAGAGCAAGTAACGCTAGCTACTGTCGTAGACAAAACCTAAATTTCAGTGGCGTAACCAGTAAGAGGTTATTTCTCATTTGCTTTGCAGCCCAGTGCAAGTCATTGTTGGTGGTGGGGTTTCTCCACTCCATGCCGTCCATCAGGGATCCAGGCTTTTTCCATCATGTGGCTCCACACCATCTCTAGGACTGCTCTAGTCTTTGCCTGGTTGGCCAACGAGGGAAGAGAGAGAAAGAGAAAGAGACTGGTTTTCTAGGTCAGGTCTGGCCTCAGCACACAGCACTTCCCTCACACTGCAGAACTCTGCTATAGAAACCCAAGGGGCTGCCAGGGTCTGGGAAATGTAGTCTAGCAGTGTGCCCATGAGAAGAAGCACTGGCAATCCCTGCGACAATACAGCTTTAATAGGTTATGGAACGGCTTTGTTCCCTGCTATACAGGTAGGTGAGACAGGGGTGGTCAGAAAACCAAAAAGCGGGGGACTCTCTGCCTTAAGTTCCTTTGTCAAGGAACGATTGAAATCCCAGCGTCTGGGAGTTCTTTGCATGGTTTCCTTTTTTAGATCTAGATCCCTGATCCATTTGGAATTTGTTCTGTGTCAGGAAGCTGTGAGATATGGATCTTTTCCCAAACAACTCGCCAGTTGCCTGGGGCTATTCGTTAAAAAGTCTGTCTTTGCCTCTGTAGATTTGAGATGTCACCTTTATCAAAGACTAAATTCCTGTATGAGCTTGGGTCTATTTCTGGACTCTCTGTTCTTTCCCACTGGTCTGTTTGTCTATTTATATGCCAGGACCCCGCTGTTTCAATAGGTATGCTTTAATGTCTGGTAAGGCATTCTTGCCTAACCAGACGTTGAATGTTCTTCTTGTATTTTTAAAAAATAAGAGCTTTAGTATCAATTATCTAGCTCCACAAAGAAGCTTGTTGCTGTTTTGAATGAGATTGTTAAACATTTATAAATGAATTTAAGGAAGGCTGATGTGTATCTTTCTGATGTTCTCATCCTATCCAAGATTAAGGAATGTCATTCCATTCGTTCATATCTTTTTTCTGTGTCTTTCAAGGATGTTTAATATATGTTTTGCATATTTCTTGTTAAATTTATTCCTAAATATTTTATTTTCTTTGTTATCATAGAGGAGACTTAGTGTACCTTAGTATCCTCTCATTGGTTATTCTATAATAATTTATACATATATTAAATTTATATTAATATATTATATATATACACATAACATATATCTGGTCATTGATTTTATATTCTCGCTGTAGATGGATATCCCTTAACTGAAATTATTGGGACCAGAAGTGTTTTAGATTTCAGATTTTTTTTTTTTTTGATTTTGGGATGTTTGCATATACATAGAAAGATAACATGTGGATGAGACTCAAGCTTAAACACAAAATTCATTTATGTTTCTACACACCTTATACATATCGCCTGAAGGTAATTTTATATTATATTTTAATAATTTTGTGTATGAAACAAAATTTGTATACATTGAGCCATCAGAAATCAAAGATGTCACTATCTCTACCACCCATGTGGGTAATCTGTGGCACCATGAAAGCCTTCCAAAAATTTTGGATTTTGGAGCAGTTCAGATTTTCAAATTAGGATGCTCAACATGTATCTTACTGATTTTTATTTATTTACTTATAAACATCAGTGGTTTTCAACCTATGGAGTTCCTAAGAGCCGCCTTAACGAGCATTTTCAAATATATACCTGGAGACACTCTTTCCCATTCAAGATGGCAGGAGAATGTCGGGGAAGGAGAAGAGTTTTGACCAGAGTCCTCTGCTTCTCTGGTCAAATCCCAGACTGTGAGAGGTGCAGATACAGTCAGACAAGGGCTGAGCAATGGACCCACCACTCTGTGAGTGATTGTGTCACTTCCCTCTGGAGGAGGCAGGGAAAAACCACCTCCAGCATTAGAAGCAGGACTTGAGTGTGCAAACTGCACAGAGCCTGGGACTGCCCTTGGCAACAGAAGCCTGGGGAACAGAGCTGGAGCCCAGAGCAGAGTTGAGCGCTAGGAAGTTGGAACATAAGAGTAAGCCCCAATGGGACAAGGGCAGTGAATTTAGACCCCCGTGGTTGCTTACTTATATATTCACACACACACACACACACACACACACACACACACACACATATATCTTGGACTGCAGAGTGCTGAGCTGGTTGCCTCCTAATTTCATGCCACTTTTATCATTGTTGGTTCAGGGATGATCATTTTCTTCGTTTAATTTTATTGTTCTTCTGTCTTATTTACTTATCATTTTATTATCCACTGCTTATTTGGTACTTATTATTTTCATTTTATTATTTACTGTTATTACTATTTTTGATTATTTTTGATATCTCAGAACTCCTCTCCCATTCTCCTTTCCAAGCAAGTTCAACCCATCTATTCTTCGTATAGTTCACGTTTTTCATAAAATATGCCATATTTTTGAATACGTGTAAATGGAAATGTGTTATAGATGTGATTCTGTGTTCACTTTGTCCACTGAGCTTCTGTCTATGAGAACCATTCTACTGGTGTAGGTCTGTGTGACCTTTGCTTTGAGTTTTGTATAACTTTCCATGGTGTGTCTAACCTACCATATCTTCCACTCCCACAGAGATGGACACTCAGGACACAAAGATGTCCCTCCACAAAGGATGTACTGCCTCCTCTGAAATTCTGTGAGAATTGGGAAGAATATGCTGACCATGGGGTGTGTGTGTGCTGACTTTCACGAAGCAGTGGCTGCCTGTCCCCCACCAGCAGGGCAAGATTTTCCCCCAGTGTGCCCATCCCTGCCAGCTCTCCCGCTGCTCAGCTGTTCACGCTCCAGTCTCATACAGCCTAGCATGGCCTAGTATAAAGTGACATGTCAATGTTAGTCAACTGCGCTTTCCTCTGATGCTAATGATTTTGAACCTCCCGTCAATGAACTTATTAGCTTTTTGAGATTCTGTTTAAGTAAATTTCCTATCTGTAGTCTTTGCCCATTTTTTTTCTAGTAGGACTATTATCCTTTTCTTGTTGATTTTCAACAGTTCCTTGTATCTTTTCCAAATCAATCCTAATTGTTTTTAGCGGCTATCTTCACCTCTTCTTTGTCTTTTTCTATTTGTCCATGGTGTCCATTGTTGAAAGGAAATTCTTAATTTTGATGTAAGCAAGTTAATTTTTTGCCTTATGGTTTGTTTTTTAACTTGTTTTAAATTTATTTTTAATTGACAAAGAATAATTATGTCATTTGTGGGGCACAATGTGATGCTTTGATCCATGTATACATTATAGAAAGACTCAATCAACTCAATTAACATATCTATCACCTCACCAACTTATCATTTTTTGTGATGAGAGCATTAAAAATCTATTCTCTCAATAATTTTTGAAATATACAGTGCATTATTATTAGCTACGGACATCATGTAGTACAGTAGATCACTAAAAGTATATATCCAGTTTAGCTGAAACTTTGTACCCTTTGATCCACATCTTCCCTTTTCCCATACCCTCCCCACAACCCAGCCTCTGGTAACCACTAGTCTGCTCTTTGTTTCTATTAGATTGACTCTTTTCGATTCCACATATATGTGAGATCGTATAGCGTTTGTCTTTTTGTGCCTCGCTTCTTTCACTTAGCATAATATCCTATAGTTCCATCCATGTTGTCATGAATGACAGAACTTCTTTCTTTTTAAGACTGTATAGTATTTCGTGTGTGTGTATGTGTGTGTGTGTGTTTGCATGCACGCATAAAACATTTCCTTCATCCATTCATTCATTAATTGATGAGGACTTGGGTTGCTTCCATTGCCTGGCCATCATGAATGATGCTGAAATGAACACAGGAGTGCAGTTATCTCTTAGACATACCAACTTAAACTCTTTTGGATACATACCTAGTGGTGGAATGGCTGGTTCATAAATGTCTTAAAATTTTAACTTAAAAAGTTCTTCTCTTCACCTGGGTAATTAAAATATTCTCTTGTACTTTTTTCTATCAACTTTTAAAAGCTATATTTCACTTTCAGGTCTTTTATCTATGTGGTGTTAGTTAAAGATTCAGCTTTATTTTTCAAGTACCATTTACTTAACCATCTGCCACCTCTGGATCTTATTCTTATACAGGAAGATATTGGTGATTCAACTACATTTATATCTGCATTGAAAATATTAAAACAAATTACAAACATGTCCCTAAGTTAATTTACTTGGCAGGCCTAAATTTAAGTCACCCATTCTATTCTTTTGGTTATTCTTAGTTGATCCCTTTGTTTTAATAGTTTTAAACCCTTTTAGATGTTGAGAGGTGACACTTAGACCCTGATAGACTAAAATTCCTAAATTTAACAAATAAAAATACAAGATGCTCAGTTAGATATGAATTTCAGGTAAACAATGAATAGCATTTTAGTATGTATCCCAATCATTGCATAGGACACATACTACAAAGTCATTCATTATGTATCTGAAATGCATATTTAACTAAGCATTATGTATTTTATCAGTAGCTATATGGTGTGTCCAACCCATAGGAACCCGTCTTACCAAGTCTTCTTGCCATTCCCCCAACCCTGCACCACTGTCCCCAAGAATACTGGTTACATTCTCTTCCTAGCCGCCATGGTTCAGTTCTTCTAATTTACCTACCCTTGGATGAATATCACAGTACTTCTCTAAGGGTTTAACTAGTGAAATCCTTTTTCACCAGCATCAGTAAGAATCAGCAATCATCAAACAGAAGCTTCTCAAATGCTAACATGCTTACAAATCACCTGGCAACCTTGGTAAAACGCAGAGTGTGATTTAATGTGTTTTGGCTGAGGCCTGGAACCTGTATTTCTAACAAGCTCCCAGGAGAGGTCTATGCTGCTGGTCCAGGGACCACACTTTGGTAGGAGGGTTTTGTGCATATCCCTAGGTTTTCTGGTGTCAACCCTCCAGGCCTTTGGGAACCAGAGCAAAGCCCAATGTGGCCTCCTATGCTCCTTTCCCTGTCACTAAATAGGATAAAAGCCTGAGTGAACAGCAATTTAGGCTGCAGTGCACATGTGGGTAACTCTCCTGGAGTCCTTGCAAGTCCTCCTCTGATTGTTGGGGATGGATGCTCCCACCACATGGTTTCCTGTAGGAACTATTGCTTTATCCTTTGTGTCTGCTCTCCATACACACACACACACACACACACACACACACACACACACACACACCTATCTCTCTGGCTGTGATCGTCTGTCTTTTTATTCCCCCTTCCTTGTTGAACTGGAAATCCCATGAAGGGAGGCACAGTGGTGTTTATCTCCGTACCCAGCATGTAGCTCAATGGCCAGCGTATGACAGATGTTTAGTGAATGCATGCAAGCTGATGTAATGAAAGAAAGAATAGATGACTACTGGCTTCTGCTGTCCAGACTGTCTTTGAAACAGTTTTTGGCTTCACTTTTTTAGGGCTCCCTATAACATCTTGTTTTGTTGTGACAGTGGGTAGAGCCTCGATTGAGTCCTTGGAAGTCTTCCTCTTTCAGTTTCTCAGGTTTCTGGTTGCCGATTTTCTGTTCCAGGTTCTCCAGTAAAGGGCACTGTCTTTTCCTGTTTCCCTGACCTCCCCTTCCTCCTTGGGGACTTTGATGTGCCAACAGCTTGTCTTGACATCATTCCTAGTTCCCTGCCTTCCTGCTGCTGAGCCTTCTCTGTGCCGGTGCACAGAGATCTCGGTTTTACTCGGCTCACAGCTCACACCTTCTCTTCTACCACACACCCCAACAGCAGCCCCCGCCCCGCCCATTCCCAGACCACTCTGCAGTGAGCACCTCTGTTCCCATTTTCCACTGCCTCCTGCCATCTTTCTACCCACCAGGAATTTTCACAACAGTTCTGAGAAGTTAAGCAAATAGGCTAAGTGTTGGAATCAAATCTCCTTATCTTAAGCCAATTAGAGACTTTATTTGAGGCCTATTGGGTCATGCATAGAATAAACTGGAGACTTGAATGCCAGGCTTAGAAATGACTCAGGACGCGCCCCAGGCCTTCCACATCAGAACACCCAGCCTGGCATGTGTGAGAACAGGTGAGCTCCATTTGTGCCCTCCATCCATGAAGCTTTGCTCAAGGACCGGTCAGCCTTTCTGGGTTCCTGGGCTGACCCTAGGTTGGAGGGAGTAGACACTTTGGCTGACATTTGCCCCAAGCACACACACAGCAGTGTAAATTCCTTAAGAGGAAATACGACTGTGGTTAGAAAACAAAAAGTGTTGCCTGGTGGCCAAAAAACGAATGTCCATATAAACCCCCTTCAGACTGGGATAGGAGAAGGAAATTATGACACAGGTCTGTGGCAGCGTGTGGGTAGAGACCCCAAGCACCCTAATTCCTAGTTTCCAATTTCTTTTCATACCTGGAACACTAATAATCCGTCGAGGATAAAGGGAGATTATGTATTAATAAATAGCACCTAGACGCAAAGAGGAAAGCTGGACCTTTGTTCTCATCTGGATTTGGCCACCAGATTACAACTTGCTCCACAGCTTTGGGCAAGTTGCCTCACCTTTCGATTGTGTCGTCTACAAAATGATGCTTTCAGATGAAGATACATTTTTGTTTGTTTGTTTGTTTTTGTTTGTTTGTTTTTGAGTCGGAGTCTCACTCTGTCACCCAGACTGGAATGTAGTGGCCGCTCCCAGACACCGTTGCCTAGACCAGCTGGGCTCTGGTGATCCTTCCGCCTCAGCCTTCCAAGTAGCTGGAACTACAGGCACACACTACCACATCCAGCTAATGTTTCCAATTTATTGTAGAGATGAGGTCTCACCAAGTTGCCCAGGCGGGTCTCGAACTCGTGGGCTCAGGCAGTCCACTCACCTCAGCCTCCCAAGGCTCGAGATTATAGGCTGAGCCACTGTGCCCGGCTGAAGATGCCTTCAGATGAAGTCCTCGATGTTGAGGACTCCTTCCAGCCATAAAGTCCTCCCCTAGGGTGGCCAGTTTTACTTGACGCACAAGGAAATGTGCATTTAATACTGCATAAAGTAACATAGCTTTATAAGAAACCGTGCTCCCAGGTATGTGGTAGTTACAAAGGCAGTTTGGTGGGGAAAGTTGACATTGTTTTTCAGATAATAATAATATAGCCCATACATAAAGCATTCACTACAGGCCAAGCATTGCTCTAAGCATTTTAATGTGTTCATTTATTTAATTTTCACAGTAATTCTATGAAGTAGATACTCTTTTTTTTTGAGTTGCAGTCTCACTCTGTCGCCCAGACTGGAGTGCAGTGGCTGCTCCTGGCCACTGCAGCCTCTACCTGCTGGGCTCCGGCATCCTTCCGCCTCAGCCGTAGATACTCTTATTATCTCCATTTTATTGATGAGGAAATAGAGGCATAGAGAGGCTAAATAACTTGCTCCAGGTCACAGAGCTGATAAGTCCAAGAGCTGATTCAGACCCCATGGTCTGTGCTTTTGATGAACCACATAGCCTCTCTGACCCAAATTAGTCAATTAAAAAACAGGCCACCAAAAAAATGCTATCGTTTAGAAAAATCATGTAGTTTGCTTCCTCCCCGCCCCACTCAACTTTGTCTAAATTATCTGGAAATACCTACACATAGGTAGCAGTTTCTGAAATTACTCAAACCTTCACCGGACTTCCCCCATCTAAACATAACCACCACTTTGTTTGCCTTCAAAGGTCAAACTTTAGTAGGGAGTCGAAACATCTATTTTAAAAAAAAGTCTAAAAAGAAGATACACACGTGTGACTCACCAGTTTGATTTGCTGCAGAGTCTATTTTCTTTGTGCTCAGAATGGCCCCAGTGGAATATTTCTCAGTGTACAACTTTTAACTGCTTCACTAACCCTATTAATCAGTAGAAGAATTTCTCCTTTACTGTCGAGACCAAATCTCATTATAGTGCTTGAGCCCAGTTACTAATTGCTGTCATTCTAGACTTGCCAAATGCATTTAAAGAAGGTGGTGTGTGGGTGGGAACCTATATTTTCATCTTGGTAGATGTGATTGTACTTAATGACCTTCTGCAGTAGGGCTGTCCCTACTGCACAAATAGCCACTCACAGTATGTGTGACTTTCTGAGAGCTGGAAGGTCCCTCAGGACCATCTGGGCCAAGCTTTATCTTGCCCCACAGGAAGCGGAAACCCAGAAGTGCAGTATCATGCTGGTGTGGTGGGAGGCTGAGCCAGGAGGTGCTGCTGGCAAGTCAGAGGCAGAGCCACACCCAGCTTTTCCTCCCAAGTGTGTCCCAGCCTTGGCATGGCCACACCGCCGACATGATGGTTTTGCAATACCTATGTCTCACAAGCTCTACTATTTACCTAATGTCTTTCTTTTTCTTTTCTTTTTAAAATTATTTTTATTTATTTATTCTATTTTAAAGATGTGGGGGACAATTCAGGGTTAGGTATACAAATGTTCATTATGCAGGTACCCTTGCCGATGAGATGTGCCCCACCTCCCCAGGTAGATTCCCACTACTGCCAATCCTACTTCCCCGTCCCCCTCCCGGCAGTTTCCCGATACTGCCAAACCTTTTCTTATGCTATTGTGATAATTGTTCGAGGTCCACTTATGAGTGAGAACGTAACACTCAGTTCTTTTTCTTCCTTCCTTCCTTCCTTTCTTCCCTCCTTCCTTCCTTTCGAGTCAGGATCTCACTCTGTAGTCCAGCCTGAAGTCCAGGGGCACATTCACAGCTCACTGCACCCTCAATCTCCTAGGCTAAAGTGATCCTCCTTCCTCAGCCTCCCGAGTAGCTGGGACTATAGGCATGTGCCCCCACACCTGGATCTTTTCCTTTCATTCTTTTCCTCCTTTCCTTCCTTCCTTCCTCTCTTTCTCTCTTTCTTTGTTTCCTTTTTTGAGACAGGATCTCTCTCTGTTGACCAGTCTGGAGTGCAGTGGCTTAGTCATAGCTCACTGTAACCCTGAATTCTAGGTCTCAAGCGATCCTCCCACCTCAGCCTCCCCAAGAGCTGGAACTATAGGTACATGCCACCACATCTGGCTACTTTTGGGGGGGGAGCAGGTGTGGTGGCTCATACCTGTAATCCCAGCATATTGGAAGGCTGAGGTGGGAGGATTACTTGATCCCAGGAGTTTGAGACCAGCCCGGGCAACATAACAAGACCTCATCTCTACAAAAAATTTAAAAAGAAATTAGACGGGTATGGTGGCATGAACCTGTAGTCTCAGCTGCTTGGGAAGCTGAAGTGGAAGGATAGCTTGAGCTTAAGTCAAGCCATGATAGTGACATGTGCTCCAGCCTGGGTGACAGAGTGAGACTCTGACCTAAAAAATAAATTAATTAATTTGGGAGGGTAGAGAAGAGGGTCTCACTGTGTTGTTCAGGCTGGTCTCAAACTCCTGGCTTCAAACTATCCTCCTGCCTCCACAAGCACAGAGGTTAGAGGCATGAGCCATCACTCCTGCCCCAATTCCTTTCTTTAAATCAACATATGTTTTAAATTTCAATACATTTGTTTCAATATATTTGTTCATATTTGCCTAAAGTTTTGTTTAAATAGAAAACAAACACTTCTCACAAAATAACATAA
Source organism: Carlito syrichta (assembly GCF_000164805.1). Classification (NCBI taxonomy): domain Eukaryota; kingdom Metazoa; phylum Chordata; class Mammalia; order Primates; family Tarsiidae; genus Carlito; species Carlito syrichta. The sequence continues at coordinate 434,746 of NW_007246654.1, read as the reverse complement.
CCCTACCAATAAAATCAATGAAGACTGAGCCACATCGTTAACTAGTAGCCACACATGGCTGTCTCTGTTAAGAAGGCAGGCCAGCAAGCACTAGGTGCTGCTCAAGACACATACAAACCTCACGAAGACTTTGCCGGTGACCAGTCAGAAAGATGAAAGAGACCCCAAAAGGGACTGTCTTACAAGGATGTCTAGTATCATTTAATTCTCCGGATATTTACAACCTATACCCATCTTTCCCAGCAACCTCGTTTCCCAGGTCAGTCTGCAGGAAAAAAAGGACAGAGGAGGTGGGCTGGGTGCAGGCAAGTTCTGCCACTCCTCGTCTCATGGTCTTGGGCCAGCAGAGAAACCTCCCTGCTGTACTCTTTCCTCAGCCATAAAATTCATGTCAGTGCCACCCCCACAAGGCGTGGGGGGCAACATTGCCATCAGCACCTGTTAATTTACCTCCCTATTTTGATTTCAAATGGCTGCAATTTTGGAAGAAATCATAGTAAAAGGGTTCAGAATTCACTGTTTTGCTTTTCCCACATGACCTTTAGTGATCAAAGAAAGGCAGGAGTGCCTTGGACCACCACACCCACCCTTCCAATGACATTCACAACTGTGTCCTTGTGTAAGAGGAAATTGAAGGCTAAGGCAAAGCTCAGGAACACTCAGTGGGAGGAAAAAAAATGAATTTTTCTGCACCCACACACATTTAAGAACTTATACTCACATTTAATACCCAGCAAACCTTTCTCAACTGTGGACATTAGTAGCCCCAAATCTCCTCTGCAGAAAGAATTTATGAAGAAGGAACTTAGGATTTCATGAAAAAAATACAGGAAGAGGGCCAAGGCAGAAATTGAGAAAAAATTTTATACACGCTTCAGTAACATGGAGCAACAAAGTCAATACAACATTGACTAATCTGTCACATCAACATTAATATTATTTATGAGCTCTTTAATTATAGTATTGGGTAGGTATATCCTATGATTTTCATTGTTCTGTTATTTGTAAATTTGTCTTCTTCTTTGTAATATTATATATAGCACAAAGTGTTTCTTTTTTCCATTCTCTTCTTCCATCCACATTTTCAGTGGTTTAAAACCATTTTAAAAAATTTAGAACTGTTGAATCTCACCTCCCAGGTCCCACAGGTAAATATGGAGAAAGGATAACTGGAATGTGTGATATGTCAGATGCAACACATAACCTGTTGCATCAGTTAGCTATTGCTGCATAACAAGTCACCCCACAACTCAGCAGTTTAAAACAACAACCACTTATTTAGCTCCACCACCCACTACTGGGGAAAGGAGAACCTATTCAGTAAATGGTGCTGGGAAAACTGATTGACCACATGCAGAAGATTGAAACAGGATTCCTACCTATCCCCATACACAAAAATTAACTCTAAATAAATCATAGACCTAAATGGAAAACTTCAAGCTGTAAGAACCTTAGAAAATGCAGGAGACACCCTTATGGAAGTTGGAACTGGCAACCAATTCCTGATCAATTCCGAAGTGCCCAGGCCATAAGAGATAAGATAGACAAGTGGGACCTCATTAAACTGACAAGCTTCTGCAAAGCCAAAGAGAGCAGGGAGACAATCCACAGATTGGAAAAAATATTTGCCAACTCCATGTCTGACAAAGACCTAACATCAAGGATCTACAAGGAACTCAAACGTGCTGAAAAGAAAAAAACAAACAGCTCCATTACAAAGTGGGTTAAAGATATGAATAGCCACGTCTCAAAAGAAGACATATGAGCAGCCAACAGACACATGAAAAAATGTTCAGCCTCACTAGCCATCAAGGAGATGCAAATTAAAACTACACTGAGATACCACCTAACTCCAGTCAGAATGGCCATCATCAATAACAAAAAATTACAGACACTGGAGAGGATGTGGCGAAAAGGGAACACTTCTACACTGTTGGTGCGAGTGTAATCTAGTACAGTCTCTGTGGAAATCAGTATGGCGATTCCTAAAACTCTTAAAAATTGACCTTCCATATGATCCTGCAATCCCTCTACTAGGAATATACCCGGAAGAACTCAGGTCACTCTATAAAAAAGATACCTGCACATGTATGTTTATCGCAGCATTGTTCATATGTTTATCGCACCATTGTTCACAATAGCAAGAACATGGAACCAACCATGCTGCCCATCAAAAGAGGACTGGATAAAAAAAAATGTGGTACATATACACAATGGAATATTACTCAGCCATAAAGAAGAACAAAATCATGAAACAAAGAGCTGAGTATCACATTTTCTCACTCATAAGTGGACCTTGAACAACTACCGTATTACTGTAGGAAAGGAATTGAAAGCGGGAAACAGCGGGGAGGGGGATGGGAAGTGGGTAGCTGAGATTGACAGTAGTCGATATCCACCTGGGGAAGGGGTGTACCTTCATCAATAAGGGTACCTGCACAATGAACATTTATATACCTAACCCTGAATTGTACCCCACAATTTCAAAATAAAAATTAAAAGAGAAAAAAAAATTAGGACTGTTATCTCACCTCCCAGGCCCCAATGGGTAATTATGAAGGCAGGATAACTGGATTGTGTGAGATGTCAGATGCAACGCATAACCTGTTGCATCAGTTAGCTATTGCTGCATAACAAGCTACCTCACAACTCAGCAGTTTAAAATAACAACCACTTATTTAGCTCAGAATACTGTGGGACAACAACTTGGGCTGGTCTCAGCTGAGTGATTCTTTTGGTCTTGGTTGGGCTCCCTCATCCATCTGCAGGCAGCTGCAGGCCAGTAGGGCAGATCTGCTTCTGGGGATTGGTTGCTCATCTGCTAGAGAGCCTTGGCTTCCTCCATGGGCCTCATCATTCCTAGAGGAAGGGGGAAGAGAGGGACAGGGAGTGTGCAAGGCTTCTTGACTCCTAGGCTTGGAACTGGCACAGTGTCGTTTCCACCGCTTTCTGTTGGTCAGAGCAAGTCAGAGGCCAATGCAAATTCAAAGTGTGGGAACAAGACTTTGCCTCCTGGTGAGAAGAGCTTCCAAGTCACAATGCAAAGGGCATAGGAACAGGAAGGCCATTCATTGAGGCCACTGATGCAACAAATCTTCACACCTACTAAAGAGATATTTCTCAAGCTGTCCTTAATTCCCAGACTCACCAGTTTGTGTCTTGCCTCTTTAAGCACCCCAGCCACTGAAGCCCCTAGAAAGCCAGTTACTCTTGCTCCCCCTGATATCCTTGTATTTTCCTGTCTCCTAGCTCACTCTTTCTCCCTATTTCCAGCATGTTCCATTCTCAACAAACCTCAGAGTATCTCTGGAAGGCGACACAGAACCTGGGGAAAGGAACTGAGGGAACAGGGATGGGATGGAGACTCACAATTTAATGTTAACTTTTTGGTGCTTATTTAAATTTTTAACACATGCATCTATTACCTTAATTCAATGATAATGACATTTTATTGCACCCTTCCTACTATATACCAGGCATCGTATGAAGTACTTGACCAGCATTACTTCATTCATTCCCATGAAATAGACAGTAATCTTAATTATCCTTGTTTAATAGAGCTATAAAGAGAGTAAGTCACTTGCCCAAGATTCTGTAGTTAAAAGTTGGCAGAGCCAGGATTTGAATCCAGGCTGCCTGTCTTCAACATCCATTGATCTCACTGCTGCACTCTACTGCTCTTCTTTGCTGAAAATATTTCAAAAGGGTTACGTACACTTGCCATCTCTACTTACTGTCCACTCACTTTATATGTCAGCACAGGCTATCTTGTACACTGATTGATTTATGAACTGAGTTCTCTTCAAGTCTCCAATGACCTCTTCGTCACTGAATCAATTGCACATTTCTCAGTCTATCTTTGGCTTGACTTCTGGCATTAGACTCTGTTGGCCATATCTTTCTTCTTGGAACACCCTGCAACTTTGGATTCTCTGAAATGACACCTCTCTAGTTATCCTCTTCTGTCTCCATTGCCTTTGCAAACGCCCCCCCCCCCTTCTCCTCCTGCTCCTCCTTCTCTTCCTCGTGAAAATCTGTCTTAGGTCCTCTCGTCCTTCCAGTCGACAAGCCCTAGGCAATTGAACCCCTCCCCATAACACCAGTTATCATAAATGGCTGGTGCCTTCCACGCGTTCGTCTCCATCCTGAGCCTCCTGCTGCATTTCCTGTTGGCTATCAAGCCCCTCTACTCGGCTGTCCCACAGAGGACTCAAAAAGTCTAGAATAAATTGGACATCAAATCCTCACCCACCACCACCAAGACTTCCTTGCTTTCCTTCATGTTCTGCAGTTCAGGAAAGCACCACCCAATAAAACAAACCGACTTTATTGGAGGCAGGTCCAGAAGAGGTGTGGGCCAATGGGCAGATGCACATACCACCTGCAGAGGGCAGCCTCCTCCCAACTGCAGTTCAGGCCACCGCCAGGTTCAGGCGTGGCTCCATGTTGCAGGGCTTTTGGCCTTTTAGGGGGAAAACCTAAAACCAGCATTACTATGCCCTGATTTTTAAATGTTGGCTACTAATTCGAATACTGTACAAGTACTGTGCAGGCCAAGTCTTCTGCTAACGAGGTGCTGTGTGCAAGCTGCCACACATCTACCTGCCCACTCTCCCGGGTGAGCACACTTTCTTCCACAGCTGACCGGGCCAACTCCCATGTCGTTCTCTCCAGCCTGGCCTCTCTCTTCAGCTCCAGACTCAAGTATAGCTGCCCCTACAACCATCTCACACTCAACCTGTCCAACACTATGGTCAGTACAACCGTGTTCTTCTGCTCTTTGAGAAAAGATAGAAATTTGGATTTGTGTGTGAGATGATCGATTTTTTAAATTCACATTAAAAAATCATTTCAGATAAACAAGTACAGATTTGAGACGAAGCCCCCCGCCCCTCAAACAGCCACCCCGATTTAATGTGAGCTGACCAACCACCAGGCACCATGCTGAGTGTGCCATAGAGGTGATCTCAGTCCATCTTGGCCAAGGCTCCAGAGAGACTAGTCACATCCATATTTCCATGTTTCAGGTGAGGATGTAGGCTTAGCAAGGTAAAGTAACTTACCAGGAAGTAACACAACTAGTCAGCGGAGCCTATTTCTGCTTATGTTTGCTCAACTCTATTTTTCATTAAGTTTAATGGTACAAAGTCTTACTTTTCTTTATCATTCACTTTAAGTATCATTTCTATTCCCAACTTCTACTTCTTTCCTGCTAGGAGTGATTTATAATTGAAGTGTACAACCACCAACATTCTTGTGCTTGTAAAAAGCTGTATTCACAATTACTAAAGTTGCGAATATGAGAAACTTGGTTTTCTTACTGTTTCCTGGCTCCCTTTTTCTCCCTTCCTCCTCTCAGGTATTTCTAGCATGCTCCACTCTCCTCAACCTGAGAGCATCTCTAGAGGCCACACAAGAACACTTGTGTGGACAGAAAGATGCCACCTATACTTGAATAACAATCCTGCCTTTTTTCCCAGGCTGCCAGTCAATACTTAGAGATCATTGTATATAGAGCAATCTTGTTCTAGAAGTTTCTGTGGACACATGGGCAGATAGAATCCTGGTGGCCTGGTGATTTCCCTACTGAAATAAAAATCCAGATACAAGAAATTTTGCATCTGCAAAGGCGAAATAGAGATGCTTTTTTCTATTCTTCCCACTAAGTATATTAAAAGTCCCAGACACTAATATATAGCGAGAGGACTCAAATGTGGAGAGAAAAGGCAGAACAACTAGGGACCTTGGGATCCAAGGAACAAAACAGTGGTAAGTTTCCTGGATTTTGTTTTACCTCATACATACCTGACTTGGAGCCGAAGAAGCCAGTAACCCAGAACTGTCATGGGCACAGACCAAAAAAGACTCAACAAAAGTATGCTCTTTCTAGGCAAAGGATCAGAAAAAGGAAAGCTATGCAAGACAGAAAACTTTTGGAAAGGAACTTCTCTATACCAATCAAGCATCACCAAAAAAATATTGTAGCCTACACTCACATGAGCAAAGGCTGAATGGGAAACCTGAACTTCTACTTCTAACTGGGATTAATGAGATAGTGTCCCCTCCTCCCTTTTGTTAGAGTAGTTTTAGAGAAAAAGGGGTAAAACAGAAGGTTTAAATAAGATCCAGAGTTTAATGAAATAATAGAAAAATGACCAGGTTTCAGTAGAAAATTATTGATCTGATCCAGAACCAGAAAGATCTAATAATGAATTAGAGAAGACAAGAGATGCCAATAGAAAAAAAACCCAGCAATTTTAAAGCAACTATGATGAAAGTGCTTCCACAAGTAATTGTGAACACATTTGAAACAAATGAAACATAGACAGTCTCAGTCAAGGAATAGAAAATCTCAACAAAGTAATAGAAGATATAAAGAAGAACCAAATGAACATTTTAGAGTTGAAAAATACAACTTAATGGATTAGTCCAAAGGCAGAACAGAGGGGACAGAGGAAAAAATCAGTGAACTAAAACATAGGACAATAGAAATGTTCAATCTGGATAACAGAGAGAAAATAGACTGAAAAACAAACAAAAAGAACAGAGCCTCAGAGACCTGTGGAACTATTAAAAAAGATCTCACATTCATGTCATCAGAGTCCCAAGAGAAGAAGAGAAAAGGGGGTGAGGCTGAAAAAGTACTCAAATAAATAATGGTTGAAAATGTCTCAAATTTTGCAGAAGTCAAAAAACTACAGATCAAAAAGCAGAATTAACCTGAAACAAAATATACCCAAAGAAATTCACACCAAGGCACACAAGAGTTAAACTTTTGAAAACTAAAGACAGAGGGAAAAAAGCTTGAAAACAGGGAGAAAGAAATAACATGTTAACCGTATAAGAAAAAACATCCAGATGACATTGGCTATCTTATCAGATACCCTCGCAGGCCAGAAAGTATTGACACAATATTTTTCAAGCACTGAAATAAAATAACTTTTAATCCAGAATTCTTTATCTAGTGAAAATATCCTTTGGGAATTAAGGGGAACCAAGACATTCTCAAATAAAGGAAAACTAAGGAAGTTCTTGCCAGCAGATCTATCCTTGAAGAATGGCTAAAATAGTTTCTCTAAACAGAAAGGAAATGATAAAAGAAGAAGCCTTAGAATCCCAGGAAGGAAGGAAGAACAAAGTGAGCAAAAATATGGGCAAATAAAATAAGATTTCCTTCTTCTCTCTTCTAATGATTGAAGCAAAAATTATGTCGTTCTCAGTGTATGTAGAGAAAATAGTTGAGGCAATTATAGTTTAAATGGGAGAGAGTAAAGGAACATAACGGGATGTTAGGTTTCTATTTTTCACTAGAACTCATAAAATGACATGAGTAAGCTGTGACACATAAAATACAATACATAAAACAACCACTATACAGAGTGTACTCTGTATAAGTCTATACAGAGTACACACATGCAGTATAGATAAATAGCAATAGATTTCTTTTAAAAAAAATTCCTGTACAAGTAACATACAAAAAGGAAAGAAAAACAGAAAAAGGAAAAATGGAACAAAAATAAGTGGCAGCCTTAAACCCTAACATAATAATATGGTAATTACATTAAATATAAAGAGTTTAAATATGCCAATTAAAAAACAGACATTGGCAGAGTGGATTTTTAAAATGATGCAACTATATGTTTTCTACAAGAAGCTCACTTCAAATAAAATGACAATCTATGTATAAAAGCTCAAGTAAGCTACAAACTAAACAAACAAAAAAAACCCCCCAAAACTTAAGCCATCCTATATCTATATCAAATAAGTGAGTTTAGCAAGGACACAGGATACAAGAGCAACAAACAAAAAATAATCATATCTCCATATGCTAGAAACTAAAATGCGGAAACTGAAATTAAATATATTCATATATATATAATTTATTACTACTTTTTTAAAAAGAGGTGAAAATTTGACAAAACATGTACATCACTTGTATGCTGAAAACTATACAACACTGATGTAAGAAATCAATAAATGAAGTCGGGCTCGATGGCTCAGCCTGTAATCCTGCACCTTGGGAGGCTGAGGTGAGTGGATTGTCTGAGCCCGCAGGTTCGAGACCTGCCTGGGCAAATTGGTGAGACCTCATCTCTACAATTAAAAAAAAAAATAGCTGGGCGTGGTAGCACGCCCCAGTAGTTCCAGCTACTTGGAAGGCTGAGGTGGAAGGATCGCTGGAGCCCAGCAGGTCGAGACTGCAATGGCCAGGAGCAGCCACTGCACTCCAGTCTGGGCAACAGAGTGAGACTCCAACTCAAAAAGAAAAGAAAAGAAAAGAAATCAATAAATGACTAAATCAATGGACATATGTACCATATTCATGGACTGGAAAATTTAACATAGTAAAAAAATGTCAATTCTCAGTAAATTGATATACATGTTTAATGTAATTCCTATCAAAATCCCAGAAAGAGTTTTAAAATAAATATAAGTAAATGTATTAAAAAATCTATACTGATAGGTGAAGGGACTAGAATAGCTAAAAGAATCTCGTAAAAGAAGAATAAAGTAGCAGAACTAGTCTATTCAATTTCAAGACTTATTAGTTAGCTTCACCAATCAAAACTTTTTGGTATTGATGGAGAAATAGACACAGATCAATGGAACCGAACATAGAACACAGAACCTACACAAGCAGGCCAATTGAATTTTGACACAGGTCAAAAGCAATTCAATGGAGGAAAGGCTGCCTTTTCAACAAACTATGCTGGAACAATTGGACATGGACAGACAAACAAATGATCCTTGACCTAAATCTCACACCTTATGAAAAATTAACTCAAAATGGGTTACAGACTTACATATAAAATGTAAATTTTAGAGAAAAACGCAAGAAAAAGTTTCAGATGTAGGACTAGATGAAGAACTCTTAGACTTAACACCAAAAGCATGATTCATAAAAGGAAAAATTGATAAATTGTATCTGATCAAAATTAAAACTTTGGCTCTGCAGAAGACTCCATTAAGAGCAATAAAAGACAAGCTACTGGGAGAAAAATTTGCAAATCATATGCCTGACAAAGGACTAGTATCTAGAATATTCCAAGAATTTGCAAAACACAACAGTAAAAAAAAAAAAATTGAGAAATGTTCAGAAGACACTAACAACAATTTACCAAATAGGATATGCAGATGGGAAATAAGCACATGAAAAGATATTCAGTAACATTAGCCATTAGACAAATGCAAATTAAAATCCACAATGAGATATCACTACACACTTAACAGAAAGGCTAAAATTTTTTTTTAAAAAGTGTAAAACACTAAATGCTCACAAGAATGCTGAGAAGCTGGATCTTTCATATATGACTGGTAGGAATGTAAAATGCTACAGTCACCCTGGAAAATATTCTGGGAGTCTCTTTAAACTTATATTCACACAAAAACGCATGCATTAATGTTTACAGCAGCTTTAGTCCTTTTTTGAGTTGGACTCTCACTCTTGTCGCCCAGGCTGGAGTGCAATGGCACACTCATGGCCACCGCAGCCTCGACCTGCTGAGCTTAGGCGATCCTTCCACCTCAGCCTTCCAAGTCGCCAGAACTATAGACGCATGCCACCACACCTGGCTAGTTTTTGTGATTTATTGTAGAGACAAGGTCTCACCAAGTTGCCCAGGTTGGTCTCGAACCCGTGGGCTCAGGCAATCCTCTCGCCTCAGCCTCCCAAAGTGCTGGGATTACAGACCGAGCCACTGCACCCGACCAGTTTTATTCTTAATAGAAAAAAAAAAAAAAGAAAACAACCCAGATGTCCCTCAACAGGTGAACTGTTAAGCAAACTGTAAAACTTCCATACCATGAAATACTACACACAATGACCTGAAATTATGCTGAATGAAAAAGTGAATCCTAAATGGTTATATACACTGTATGATTTCATTTATAAAACATTCTTGAAATAATGAACTTTAAGAAATGGAGACTAAATTCGTGGTTTTCAGGAGCTATAGGGGAAGTAAGGATGAGGGGGAGGTGGACGTGATGATAAAAGGATGCCATGAAGGGCCTTTGCAGGGATGGAAATGTTCTGTAACTTGACTGTATCCATGTGGTCTCCTGGCTGTGATTCTGGACTGCAGTTTTGTGAAGGGCACAGGGCATCGGTCTTACAACTGCATGTGACTCTGCAATTACCTCAAAATTAAAAGTGTACGTTTTGAAAAAGAGGCAGATGCAAAGCAACACAATCTCAAGCTCTTAACTCCCAGATTCCTGGCCCACGGATCACTCTTTTCAAAACTTTCAAGCTGTGTACTTAAAATAATGCAGTGTTGGAGCTGGAAACATTTGAAATAATGGCTGCATAAACGGGTCCCTCAGACCCCAACCATCCTTCCTTTCACTAATTACAATCTAAGGAAATACAGTGCATTAGCATGCCTGGCTTTGAGACCAGCATCTCGGCTCCCTGCTCTTCAGAAGACTGCTTCTAAACTTCTCCTGCTTGGATTTTGGAGTGCGGTCCCAACAAGAAGTCACTGAGCCACTCACTCCTCCTCTGTCCCAGGTGGGAACCTGCCTGAGGCCAGGGAGTGGGTTGCAGGGCCTACAACCCAAGCTGCTTCTCAAAGACTGTTGTTTTATTTCTCAAGGTAGATCAACAAACTCTGCAGCAACCGAGACCTCCTTGGACCCAGACAAGACCACATTGAGACGCCAGTTTCAGGAGGACAGCCACTCTTTTCGCCACTGCTATGGTGTAAAATTGTTTTTGAAGAAAAGAGGGCCATGAGGGCCTGATGAGGTCAGTGTGAGTTATGGACACACCTCTGGGGCTAGGTATTGTCACTCACAGGTTGCAGGTGAGGAGACCGAGGCTCAAAGGGCAAGTGGAGGAGCTGATGTTGAGACCAGGTGGTCTGCACTCTCAGTCCAGTGCCCGTTCCTGTACCCTCCACAGCTGTATTCCCAGTGACACTGGACAGTGTTCAGACTGTCCCCTGACCTGTGTAGATGCACTGGAGATTGTGTTTGTGGGCCGGGTTCCTGGGGTATAGGAGAGTCACCAGGAATGGGTAGAGGGACAAGGCATCTGTAGGTGTGTGCCAGTTTTTTGCTACCCTATACCCTGGTGATGTGTGTGTCTGCATGTGATGGGAGTGTGTCTGTATACGTTTGAGTGTGTGTAGGATATGAGTGTGTCTGTGTATATGTGTGTGTGTGATGTGTGCATACCTGGAGATGTCTGCTCCCGTATGCCTCTGTGTATCTCTGGAGTATATGTGTCTCTGTGTTTGTTACTTTCTGTGTGTATCTAAGTGCATTTGTATGTCTCTGTGGATGTCACATATCTGTCTTTGTGTGCCAGTGTATGTGTGGTGTGGTATGTCTCTGTGTGTTGGTGTGGTGCAGTCTCTGGGGTCCCTGTGTACGTGCATGTGTAGTCTGAGTGTCTCGGTATGCACGTGGTATCTCTGCGCCAAGTGTGTTTGTGTGTCCCTGTGTGCAGTGTAGTGTCCGTGGGAGGCGACTCGTGCGCACGTGTGGCGTGTGTGCGTCCCTGTGTGCCTCGTCTGTGTACTGCGGTGCCTGCGTGTGGGTGTCCGTGAGCGCGCGTTTGCACGTGGGTGCGGCGTGTCCTCCAGCACGGAGGCTCTGGAGAGCCCGGCTCCCTCAGACTCCTGCGACAGTCCCCGGG